>NW_026691712.1:0-53580 GCF_020826845.1 Diceros bicornis minor
GGGAGGGGTGTGTCGGGCAGGGAAGCGTTCCCGGTAACCTTCTGGCCACTTGGTGAGAGGACTGAGAGCGTCGGTGATGCCCAGTCGAATACAATGTTGGCCAGAAGTCCACTCTGTCATCCCTCTGCCTCCAGCCCCCCACCCCCCCTGCTTGGCCAGACTGGCCTCCTCCATCTCCCTGCTCTGTCTCCTCCGCCGCCGCCGCCCGGTGGTCTAGCTACCCGGACAGACGGACGGGTCCAGGTTCATTCTGACTTCTCCGCCTCCCGGGCGCCAGGCTCCGGCTCTCGGCTCCCCTCGGCGCACGAGACCACGACGCACTTGGCGCCCAATCGGCGGCCCCGGGGAGACGCAGCCGGCACAGGACCTGGCCGGCGGCGGCGGGTAAGCTGCCCGCGCCTTCGCCGGCACGAGGCGCCAAGTAAAAGAGCACGCCACAGGCCCCGGCCGGTGGCCGGACCTGGCGACGTAGACCCCGCGCCCTCCCCCACCACCCCAACCCGAGCCACACCTCAGGAGGCAGGAAGGGGTGGCTTGGGGGCCGCGACGTTTGTCCCGGCCGAAGGCGTGCCGCTGGAGAGTCGAAGCACGTGCGGTGGCCACGGCAGGCGAGAGTGGCTGCCCGGGCCACTGTGGTTTGGGGCTGAGGAAGAGCGGGAGCGAGGCGAGCGTCCGAGGAGGAGGAGGAGGAGGAGGAGGAGGAGGAGGAGGAGGAGAGACGTCGGGTGGGCGAGGCGAGGCGAGCGAGGGCCAAAAAGGTTGGCAGGGGCGCAGGTGAGGTGGCAGGGCTTGGGCTGGCCGTGGAGGGTGCCGGGTGGCCTTGTCGGGGGTCCGGGGCCGAGGCCGAGGGGTAAGGGGCGAAGCGAGCGAGCGAGCTCTGGCGTGGGCTAAAAGGGGGTTGTGGAGGTGCTGGGGAGGTGGGGAGGCGGAGAGGAAGAAGATAAGGCTTCCCTGACCGGGAATCGAACCCGGGCCGCGGCGGTGAGAGCGCCGAATCCTAACCACTAGACCACCAGGGAGCGTCAGGCCTCGGGCCTGGCCTGCGCCTCCTGGACCCGGGGCCTCCATCCCGCCCGCTCGGCGCTCCCTTGGCGCCAGCCCCCTGCCTTTGGCAGGCCAGCCGCGCGCGGCCCCCGGCAATGCAGGCGCCCTAGCGTTCTTCCTGCCCGGCTGCACCCTCAAAACACTGCGCGCGCCTCCTTCTCGCACACACGCACACGGCCGCGGGCCCGGCTCCCGGCCTCCGGCTCCCGGCTCCGGGCCAGGAGGGCCCTGCGGTTCCGCAAAAGGTCGGCCCGCTGCGTTGGCCGGGAATCGAACCCGGGTCAACTGCTTGGAAGGCAGCTATGCTCACCACTATACCACCAACGCTGCACAGCCCGGGCCGCCCCGAGATGCCGGCCCGGGGCTCGCGCCGGCGCCGTCACGCCGCCGCCGCTGCCGCCGCCCGGCGCAGCCCTGCCCCGACGCCCCGCCCGCTCGCAGCTCGGCGCTGCCCCAGGCGCCGCCAACGGCCGCCCCGCGCCAGACGCAGCGGCCCTCGTCCGCCGGCCCGACCGCCTCTGGGGGCGCCCTGGCCGCCGTTCGACCCGACCAAAGCCAAAGCCGACCCCGACCCCGTCACGTCCGCCCTCCTCCTCCCTCCTCAGGTCCTGCGGCAGCGGGCTCGGCCAAGCCCTTCTCCACCGGCGGCTCCGCCAGGCCACTTCCGCGAGGCACCGAGGCGGGGGACCCATCCGACCCCCGACCCGTCCCGGCAGCTGTGCAGCTGTGCGTCGCGTCGCAAGGAGCCCATTGCGCCAGCCACCTTGGCAGGGCCGCTCGTCGGGCGCCGTGGGGAGGAGCAGAGGAAGCCCTCGCTCGGCTGCGGCGAGCAAGCGCCCGGCGAGGAGGAGGACAAGGAGGAGGGGAGAAGGGTCCGGGTGGGCGAGGGTGGGCAGCCGGGGCACGAGTCGGCGGCCTGCGCCTCGCTGGAGGGCGGGGGAGGGAGAAGAAGGGCCCTTGGGCGCAAGCGGCTGGACGGAGAGCGGTGCCGGCGACCAAAAGAGGGCGTCTTGCCTCCCCGTCGGGGAATCGAACCCCGGTCTCCCGCGTGACAGGCGGGGATACTCACCACTATACTAACGAGGACGGCGGCGGCCGCCCCGGCGCGCGATCGCTGTCCGGCTGCCCGCCGACGCCTACCCTGCTCTCGACCTCCTGCCCACCACGGCTGCCCGGCGCGTGCCCGGCCCGGCCCGACCCGACCCCTAAACAATCGCGTCATTCGACAAAGCAGATGGCGACCTCGATGCGGATGCGGACCCGGACCCGGACCCGGACCCGGACCCGGGGCTGCTCAACGCTCCGAGTGCGCGCTGCCTGTTGCCTCCAGTGCGGGGATCGCGCCGGCAGGAAGAGGCCCGAGAGGGCGAGCAAGGCGGCGGGGAGAAGGTGGGCGCGCGCCGTGCCACGTCCGCCGCGAGGAGAGGCGCGGGTGGGGGCTGGCGGCAGAGGACGGCCGCACCCCGGGGACGCGGCCCGGCGGGGGCCGGGGGTGGGCGAGGGTGTGTGGGCGGCGGAGCCCGGCGAGTCTCCCCGCCGGTCGGCGCGCGGGTCCCGTCCCTTGCGCGCCCACACAGCGGCCCGCCAGGCGCCGCGTGCGGCCAGGGTGGCACCGCTCTGCGCGTCGGGTCCCAGCCAGGTGAGCGGACACGCGCCCAGGCCCGCCGTCAGGATGGCCGAGCGGTCTAAGGCGCTGCGTTCAGGTCGCAGTCTCCCCTGGAGGCGTGGGTTCGAATCCCACTCCTGACACGCCAACCTTTTGGCCCGCCCAACAAATGCCCGGGTCCCGGGCCTCCGCGACACCCCGTCGCAGCTCTTTACCGCCTTACCGTCCGTCGCTGGCTTGCGCTCTTGCCGCCTCTCCAAAGTCCAGCCCCTACACCCACGCCTCTCGCCCCACCAGCTGCTCAGGCACGGCCACCTTTCCTGCCGACCCGTGCGCCGGCCTGGCAGAAATAGCCCAGGAGGGTGCTCCGGCGCCTTGAACCCCCTGGCAACTGGCTTGCTGGACGCACGCGCTCCCCCACCCACTCACACACCCTTCCTACCTGACCCCCCGCACGCGGAAGCTTCAGGACTTTGCACCACATCTTTCCCTCCCCTGCTTCCCCTCCCCGCCCCGGCGCCCCCCACCTCCCTCCGACCCGATCCCTGCGCCCCACCCCCTCCCCGCGCCCCCTCCCCCCGCTCCGTGCTTGTGGGTTCCCCCCTCCCTAACTGCCTCCCTCCCACTCCCGTCTCCGCTCCCACTGCCGCTCCCTCACCGCGCCCTGCGTGAAGAAAGCCCTCCACGGGTCACCGTCCGACTTCTGTCTGCTGAACAGCGACTCCCTCTGAGAGCCTGACACTCGCGCAACCAGCAGCACAACCGTCCGACGTTCTGTCCTTGCCGCCAGCCCCGCCCGCCTGCCCACCCATGCCATTCTCTCCACACCCTACTGAGGTCGCGGTCCCCATCTTGCTGGCCTGTGCCACCCACCGCGATTTTTCACCTCGGGGCCTCGCCCTGGCCACCTGCCTGCCTCCCGGGACACGCGCAGCGCAGCCATCTGCTCGCCAGCCAACGACAGAGCCCTCCCTGCACAGGGCCTGCCTGGCACCTGAGCCCAAGCCGGGAAGATTGCTCCAGTGAGTAGCCAGCAGAAGCCCTGGGCCCCCCCCCGTCACGCACCCGCCAACGTCCGGCCCCCAGCCGGGGCCACCCCCCTCGGCGGCCACACCGCGTCTCCAAGCGGGAAACCGCAGCCGGGGCCGAACCCCACCACACCGGCGCGCTCCCTCAGCGGGCTGCCCGCGAGCCGGCAGCCACTGCGCCACAGCGCTCCTCCGATCCGAGACCGCGCTCCTGCCTCGCCACCGACGCACCGGAGCTGGACCCTGGCCGGGGAGCCGTCGGCCAGAGCGCAGAAGCCAGGCTCGGGCACTTGGCCTGGCCTCTGGGCCTGAGGCCCGCTCGGCGGCGGGCGGCGGCGGAGGCCGCGCTCCCGGGCCTCCAGCTCCGACGGCTCCCCCCACGCCCCGCCGCCCCCGCCCTCGCACAGCCGGAGCACCGTTCCCGCCCGTGCCCGCCCTCGCGCCCAGCGCCCCGGCAAGAAAGCCAGCCGCCCAAGGCACTTTGGGACCGGGCTGTGGGTCGTCGAAGGAAACGTCGGCCTTCAGCTGCACCCGCCCACAGATCGCCTACCCTGACTGGCATTCGGGCGCGGGCCAGGCTTGGTCCGGCTCCCGGCTGCCTCTGGCGACGCCGGCCATCTCGCCGCGGCCCTGGGCGGCAGAGAAGGCGCGGCACGGGCCGAGCCTGCCTCGGTGCCTCGGTGCCTCCTCGCCCGCCCCCTTGCGACCGCGCCTGCGCCCTAGCGCCCTTCACGTACCTGGAGCCTCTCTTGGAGCCCACCAGTCCGCCGCCTGCTCAGATGGAGCAGGTGGCCGCGGAGGGCGGGGACCAGCGTCGGGCGGCTGGTGGCGGCGGCCATCGGTGCATGGGTGGTTCAGTGGTAGAATTCTCGCCTGCCACGCGGGAGGCCCGGGTTCGATTCCCGGCCCATGCAGCACCCCGATCCCCTTTTGGTCCCGCCGCCCCAACGCCGAGCGAGGCTTCCTCTCTCCCGCGCTCAAGGCACCTGTCCCACACCGGCTCTGCGGCCCACCGCAGCACATTCCACGTGCTCTCGTCTCCCCCGCCCCCACCCCCAAGCCCCCTCTCTCGCCCTGGAGACAGAAAGTGCACGCGGGGAACCAAGCCCCCGTGCCCAGACACCTCGACCGCTCAGCCACTCTTGTGCCCACACGCCTTCCTTGTCCCTCTGCTCTTCGCTCCCGTGACCCCGCTCGGCTCACGCCTTTCGCTTCGAGGAAGGCTACCCTGCACCACACACTGGCCCCCGCACGCCCCACTCCGTCACGGGGGTTCGCCCCCGCTCTCTGCCTCGCTCTACCCCCACTCCGAGAATCAGACCGTGTCGGTTCCTACCACCAGTAGGAGGCAACTTGCCACTCCTACGAATGATCCACCGCATTCTCCCCGACGGTCACCGACTCGTGATGGCGCGCGCTCCAGTCGTTCCGAAGAGTTCCACGATATCATCACGATGCACACACACAGCGAGCATTCATTCACCTTCTCCCGCTTGGCCGCTCTATTTCCCAAACGCTGGCCCGCCCCTCCACCACTAAAACCACCTCCGCCGCCACCACCACCAAGTCCACCGAGTCACCTCCACCAGGGCCAGCACCACCGCTATCGTCACCGCCGCCGCCACGAACACCCCCGTCGCAGGCAGCACCACCACCCCGAGAACCACCGCGGACACTCCCGGGTCCAACAGCACCACAGCCTGCAAACCCCAAGCGGCACCGCCAGCCCCAGCACCTCCTCCTCCACCCCTCACCACCCTCCTACTCCCCCAGACACCCCTACTCCTCTCCTGCCCCACACTCCCCTCCCCGCTCCGCCCCCACCCGCGGCCCCCACGTTCCAAATTCTGCTTGGCCGGGGACCGCGGGTTGCATTCGTCCCTTTGGCCTCTTTTCAACTCAACCCCAGACACACACCTGAGACCCGACTCTTTGTCGTGGGCAGAGGTCACTTGTGTCTCTGGGGCAGTTGAATTCCCCACCCTTGCCTGCTGCCTACCCCTCCTCTCACCCTACTCCTTCGCCTGACCACCTCGCAGCACAGGACACCAGTCTCGCCGGCCTGGGCCCTCTCCCACCACGGGGGCTTCCATCTTCCTCGTGCCAGGGCCCACGCCCCCTGCCCGCCACCTGCTGTTCCTTCCAGCCCCCAGGCTCACCCCCTCCATCCCTCCGCCACCAACCCCGTGGACCCCGGGCCCCTCTACGCACACTTCCACCGGTCCTGTCCTCCTCCCTCGGGCCCCTCGGACAAACCCCTGCTCCGTCCCCACCGGCACCCTAAACCTCGGCCCCCCCACCGCACCGCCCCCCCCCCCCCCCCCGCGGCACCCGTGCCGGGCAAGGTGCGCCACCGCCCGGAGCCTGTGCAGAGCCCCTGCCTGAGCGGCCAGCCGCACTCCCGGCCACATCCCGCAAGCCCCGCACCTCCCCGCCCACGCTCCACTCCGACCCACCCGGGACGCCCTCCCACACCTCCCCCGTGAGCAGCACGACGCTCACGGCCGTCCCCTCTTTTCGGGGTCGTTTGGCCCTGTGCCCTGACCCGCGTGGGAGGCCACCCACGGGAACAGACACCTTCATCCCGCTCTGTCACCCGCCCACCCACACTCACCCCCAGCACCCCGGCCAGGCCGGTGAGGGAACTTCCTGCGCTGGCGGTGAGCACCCCCATGCCCACAGGGGCTCCTCGGCACACGTCAGAACGGCTCCGTCTAAACCCGCGGAGTGTGCCGCCGCCGCCGCCGCCGCCGCCGCGGCTCTCTGCCCTTCCTGGGCTCGGCTCTCCACTTTTGCCTCCGAAGGAGCCAGTCGGCGAAGAGGTGTTCAAGTCGCTGACAGCGGCCCGGTTGTTGTGGCGGGAAGGAGACCGAGAGCTGCCACCTACTTCGGGGAGTGTCCACAGAAGGAGATGGATCCAAGGGTGGAGACAGGGATGGCGTCCATCCTGGGTGGCTGGATGGTCGGTAAGGCGGGAACGGGAACGCATCGGACCGTCCAATCTAGGTGGCGGGTGGGGGGAGGGGTGTGTCGGGCAGGGAAGCGTTCCCGGTAACCTTCTGGCCACTTGGTGAGAGGACTGAGAGCGTCGGTGATGCCCAGTCGAATACAATGTTGGCCAGAAGTCCACTCTGTCATCCCTCTGCCTCCAGCCCCCCACCCCCCCTGCTTGGCCAGACTGGCCTCCTCCATCTCCCTGCTCTGTCTCCTCCGCCGCCGCCGCCCGGTGGTCTAGCTACCCGGACAGACGGACGGGTCCAGGTTCATTCTGACTTCTCCGCCTCCCGGGCGCCAGGCTCCGGCTCTCGGCTCCCCTCGGCGCACGAGACCACGACGCACTTGGCGCCCAATCGGCGGCCCCGGGGAGACGCAGCCGGCACAGGACCTGGCCGGCGGCGGCGGGTAAGCTGCCCGCGCCTTCGCCGGCACGAGGCGCCAAGTAAAAGAGCACGCCACAGGCCCCGGCCGGTGGCCGGACCTGGCGACGTAGACCCCGCGCCCTCCCCCACCACCCCAACCCGAGCCACACCTCAGGAGGCAGGAAGGGGTGGCTTGGGGGCCGCGACGTTTGTCCCGGCCGAAGGCGTGCCGCTGGAGAGTCGAAGCACGTGCGGTGGCCACGGCAGGCGAGAGTGGCTGCCCGGGCCACTGTGGTTTGGGGCTGAGGAAGAGCGGGAGCGAGGCGAGCGTCCGAGGAGGAGGAGGAGGAGGAGGAGGAGGAGGAGGAGGAGAGACGTCGGGTGGGCGAGGCGAGGCGAGCGAGGGCCAAAAAGGTTGGCAGGGGCGCAGGTGAGGTGGCAGGGCTTGGGCTGGCCGTGGAGGGTGCCGGGTGGCCTTGTCGGGGGTCCGGGGCCGAGGCCGAGGGGTAAGGGGCGAAGCGAGCGAGCGAGCTCTGGCGTGGGCTAAAAGGGGGTTGTGGAGGTGCTGGGGAGGTGGGGAGGCGGAGAGGAAGAAGATAAGGCTTCCCTGACCGGGAATCGAACCCGGGCCGCGGCGGTGAGAGCGCCGAATCCTAACCACTAGACCACCAGGGAGCGTCAGGCCTCGGGCCTGGCCTGCGCCTCCTGGACCCGGGGCCTCCATCCCGCCCGCTCGGCGCTCCCTTGGCGCCAGCCCCCTGCCTTTGGCAGGCCAGCCGCGCGCGGCCCCCGGCAATGCAGGCGCCCTAGCGTTCTTCCTGCCCGGCTGCACCCTCAAAACACTGCGCGCGCCTCCTTCTCGCACACACGCACACGGCCGCGGGCCCGGCTCCCGGCCTCCGGCTCCCGGCTCCGGGCCAGGAGGGCCCTGCGGTTCCGCAAAAGGTCGGCCCGCTGCGTTGGCCGGGAATCGAACCCGGGTCAACTGCTTGGAAGGCAGCTATGCTCACCACTATACCACCAACGCTGCACAGCCCGGGCCGCCCCGAGATGCCGGCCCGGGGCTCGCGCCGGCGCCGTCACGCCGCCGCCGCTGCCGCCGCCCGGCGCAGCCCTGCCCCGACGCCCCGCCCGCTCGCAGCTCGGCGCTGCCCCAGGCGCCGCCAACGGCCGCCCCGCGCCAGACGCAGCGGCCCTCGTCCGCCGGCCCGACCGCCTCTGGGGGCGCCCTGGCCGCCGTTCGACCCGACCAAAGCCAAAGCCGACCCCGACCCCGTCACGTCCGCCCTCCTCCTCCCTCCTCAGGTCCTGCGGCAGCGGGCTCGGCCAAGCCCTTCTCCACCGGCGGCTCCGCCAGGCCACTTCCGCGAGGCACCGAGGCGGGGGACCCATCCGACCCCCGACCCGTCCCGGCAGCTGTGCAGCTGTGCGTCGCGTCGCAAGGAGCCCATTGCGCCAGCCACCTTGGCAGGGCCGCTCGTCGGGCGCCGTGGGGAGGAGCAGAGGAAGCCCTCGCTCGGCTGCGGCGAGCAAGCGCCCGGCGAGGAGGAGGACAAGGAGGAGGGGAGAAGGGTCCGGGTGGGCGAGGGTGGGCAGCCGGGGCACGAGTCGGCGGCCTGCGCCTCGCTGGAGGGCGGGGGAGGGAGAAGAAGGGCCCTTGGGCGCAAGCGGCTGGACGGAGAGCGGTGCCGGCGACCAAAAGAGGGCGTCTTGCCTCCCCGTCGGGGAATCGAACCCCGGTCTCCCGCGTGACAGGCGGGGATACTCACCACTATACTAACGAGGACGGCGGCGGCCGCCCCGGCGCGCGATCGCTGTCCGGCTGCCCGCCGACGCCTACCCTGCTCTCGACCTCCTGCCCACCACGGCTGCCCGGCGCGTGCCCGGCCCGGCCCGACCCGACCCCTAAACAATCGCGTCATTCGACAAAGCAGATGGCGACCTCGATGCGGATGCGGACCCGGACCCGGACCCGGACCCGGACCCGGGGCTGCTCAACGCTCCGAGTGCGCGCTGCCTGTTGCCTCCAGTGCGGGGATCGCGCCGGCAGGAAGAGGCCCGAGAGGGCGAGCAAGGCGGCGGGGAGAAGGTGGGCGCGCGCCGTGCCACGTCCGCCGCGAGGAGAGGCGCGGGTGGGGGCTGGCGGCAGAGGACGGCCGCACCCCGGGGACGCGGCCCGGCGGGGGCCGGGGGTGGGCGAGGGTGTGTGGGCGGCGGAGCCCGGCGAGTCTCCCCGCCGGTCGGCGCGCGGGTCCCGTCCCTTGCGCGCCCACACAGCGGCCCGCCAGGCGCCGCGTGCGGCCAGGGTGGCACCGCTCTGCGCGTCGGGTCCCAGCCAGGTGAGCGGACACGCGCCCAGGCCCGCCGTCAGGATGGCCGAGCGGTCTAAGGCGCTGCGTTCAGGTCGCAGTCTCCCCTGGAGGCGTGGGTTCGAATCCCACTCCTGACACGCCAACCTTTTGGCCCGCCCAACAAATGCCCGGGTCCCGGGCCTCCGCGACACCCCGTCGCAGCTCTTTACCGCCTTACCGTCCGTCGCTGGCTTGCGCTCTTGCCGCCTCTCCAAAGTCCAGCCCCTACACCCACGCCTCTCGCCCCACCAGCTGCTCAGGCACGGCCACCTTTCCTGCCGACCCGTGCGCCGGCCTGGCAGAAATAGCCCAGGAGGGTGCTCCGGCGCCTTGAACCCCCTGGCAACTGGCTTGCTGGACGCACGCGCTCCCCCACCCACTCACACACCCTTCCTACCTGACCCCCCGCACGCGGAAGCTTCAGGACTTTGCACCACATCTTTCCCTCCCCTGCTTCCCCTCCCCGCCCCGGCGCCCCCCACCTCCCTCCGACCCGATCCCTGCGCCCCACCCCCTCCCCGCGCCCCCTCCCCCCGCTCCGTGCTTGTGGGTTCCCCCCTCCCTAACTGCCTCCCTCCCACTCCCGTCTCCGCTCCCACTGCCGCTCCCTCACCGCGCCCTGCGTGAAGAAAGCCCTCCACGGGTCACCGTCCGACTTCTGTCTGCTGAACAGCGACTCCCTCTGAGAGCCTGACACTCGCGCAACCAGCAGCACAACCGTCCGACGTTCTGTCCTTGCCGCCAGCCCCGCCCGCCTGCCCACCCATGCCATTCTCTCCACACCCTACTGAGGTCGCGGTCCCCATCTTGCTGGCCTGTGCCACCCACCGCGATTTTTCACCTCGGGGCCTCGCCCTGGCCACCTGCCTGCCTCCCGGGACACGCGCAGCGCAGCCATCTGCTCGCCAGCCAACGACAGAGCCCTCCCTGCACAGGGCCTGCCTGGCACCTGAGCCCAAGCCGGGAAGGTTGCTCCAGTGAGTAGCCAGCAGAAGCCCTGGGCCCCCCCCCCGTCACGCACCCGCCAACGTCCGGCCCCCAGCCGGGGCCACCCCCCTCGGCGGCCACACCGCGTCTCCAAGCGGGAAACCGCAGCCGGGGCCGAACCCCACCACACCGGCGCGCTCCCTCAGCGGGCTGCCCGCGAGCCGGCAGCCACTGCGCCACAGCGCTCCTCCGATCCGAGACCGCGCTCCTGCCTCGCCACCGACGCACCGGAGCTGGACCCTGGCCGGGGAGCCGTCGGCCAGAGCGCAGAAGCCAGGCTCGGGCACTTGGCCTGGCCTCTGGGCCTGAGGCCCGCTCGGCGGCGGGCGGCGGCGGAGGCCGCGCTCCCGGGCCTCCAGCTCCGACGGCTCCCCCCACGCCCCGCCGCCCCCCGCCCTCGCACAGCCGGAGCACCGTTCCCGCCCGTGCCCGCCCTCGCGCCCAGCGCCCCGGCAAGAAAGCCAGCCGCCCAAGGCACTTTGGGACCGGGCTGTGGGTCGTCGAAGGAAACGTCGGCCTTCAGCTGCACCCGCCCACAGATCGCCTACCCTGACTGGCATTCGGGCGCGGGCCAGGCTTGGTCCGGCTCCCGGCTGCCTCTGGCGACGCCGGCCATCTCGCCGCGGCCCTGGGCGGCAGAGAAGGCGCGGCACGGGCCGAGCCTGCCTCGGTGCCTCGGTGCCTCCTCGCCCGCCCCCTTGCGACCGCGCCTGCGCCCTAGCGCCCTTCACGTACCTGGAGCCTCTCTTGGAGCCCACCAGTCCGCCGCCTGCTCAGATGGAGCAGGTGGCCGCGGAGGGCGGGCGGGGACCAGCGTCGGGCGGCTGGTGGCGGCGGCCATCGGTGCATGGGTGGTTCAGTGGTAGAATTCTCGCCTGCCACGCGGGAGGCCCGGGTTCGATTCCCGGCCCATGCAGCACCCCGATCCCCTTTTGGTCCCGCCGCCCCAACGCCGAGCGAGGCTTCCTCTCTCCCGCGCTCAAGGCACCTGTCCCACACCGGCTCTGCGGCCCACCGCAGCACATTCCACGTGCTCTCGTCTCCCCCGCCCCCACCCCCAAGCCCCCTCTCTCGCCCTGGAGACAGAAAGTGCACGCGGGGAACCAAGCCCCCGTGCCCAGACACCTCGACCGCTCAGCCACTCTTGTGCCCACACGCCTTCCTTGTCCCTCTGCTCTTCGCTCCCGTGACCCCGCTCGGCTCACGCCTTTCGCTTCGAGGAAGGCTACCCTGCACCACACACTGGCCCCCGCACGCCCCACTCCGTCACGGGGGTTCGCCCCCGCTCTCTGCCTCGCTCTACCCCCACTCCGAGAATCAGACCGTGTCGGTTCCTACCACCAGTAGGAGGCAACTTGCCACTCCTACGAGTGATCCACCGCATTCTCCCCGACGGTCACCGACTCGTGATGGCGCGCGCTCCAGTCGTTCCGAAGAGTTCCACGATATCATCACGATGCACACACACAGCGAGCATTCATTCACCTTCTCCCGCTTGGCCGCTCTATTTCCCAAACGCTGGCCCGCCCCTCCACCACTAAAACCACCTCCGCCGCCACCACCACCAAGTCCACCGAGTCACCTCCACCAGGGCCAGCACCACCGCTATCGTCACCGCCGCCGCCACGAACACCCCCGTCGCAGGCAGCACCACCACCCCGAGAACCACCGCGGACACTCCCGGGTCCAACAGCACCACAGCCTGCAAACCCCAAGCGGCACCGCCAGCCCCAGCACCTCCTCCTCCACCCCTCACCACCCTCCTACTCCCCCAGACACCCCTACTCCTCTCCTGCCCCACACTCCCCTCCCCGCTCCGCCCCCACCCGCGGCCCCCACGTTCCAAATTCTGCTTGGCCGGGGACCGCGGGTTGCATTCGTCCCTTTGGCCTCTTTTCAACTCAACCCCAGACACACACCTGAGACCCGACTCTTTGTCGTGGGCAGAGGTCACTTGTGTCTCTGGGGCAGTTGAATTCCCCACCCTTGCCTGCTGCCTACCCCTCCTCTCACCCTACTCCTTCGCCTGACCACCTCGCAGCACAGGACACCAGTCTCGCCGGCCTGGGCCCTCTCCCACCACGGGGGCTTCCATCTTCCTCGCGCCAGGGCCCACGCCCCCTGCCCGCCACCTGCTGTTCCTTCCAGCCCCCAGGCTCACCCCCTCCATCCCTCCGCCACCAACCCCGTGGACCCCGGGCCCCTCTACGCACACTTCCACCGGTCCTGTCCTCCTCCCTCGGGCCCCTCGGACAAACCCCTGCTCCGTCCCCACCGGCACCCTAAACCTCGGCCCCCCCACCGCACCGCCCCCCCCCCCCCCCCCCGCGGCACCCGTGCCGGGCAAGGTGCGCCACCGCCCGGAGCCTGTGCAGAGCCCCTGCCTGAGCGGCCAGCCGCACTCCCGGCCACATCCCGCAAGCCCCGCACCTCCCCGCCCACGCTCCACTCCGACCCACCCGGGACGCCCTCCCACACCTCCCCCGTGAGCAGCACGACGCTCACGGCCGTCCCCTCTTTTCGGGGTCGTTTGGCCCTGTGCCCTGACCCGCGTGGGAGGCCACCCACGGGAACAGACACCTTCATCCCGCTCTGTCACCCGCCCACCCACACTCACCCCCAGCACCCCGGCCCCGGTGAGGGAACTTCCTGCGCTGGCGGTGAGCACCCCCATGCCCACAGGGGCTCCTCGGCACACGTCAGAACGGCTCCGTCTAAACCCGCGGAGTGTGCCGCCGCCGCCGCCGCCGCCGCCGCCGCCGCCGCCGCGGCTCTCTGCCCTTCCTGGGCTCGGCTCTCCACTTTTGCCTCCGAAGGAGCCAGTCGGCGAAGAGGTGTTCAAGTCGCTGACAGCGGCCCGGTTGTTGTGGCGGGAAGGAGACCGAGAGCTGCCATCTACTTCGGGGAGTGTCCACAGAAGGAGATGGATCCAAGGGTGGAGACAGGGATGGCGTCCATCCTGGGTGGCTGGATGGTCGGTAAGGCGGGAACGGGAACACATCGGACCGTCCAATCTAGGTGGCGGGTGGGGGGAGGGGTGTGTCGGGCAGGGAAGCGTTCCCGGTAACCTTCTGGCCACTTGGTGAGAGGACTGAGAGCGTCGGTGATGCCCAGTCGAATACAATGTTGGCCAGAAGTCCACTCTGTCATCCCTCTGCCTCCAGCCCCCCACCCCCCCTGCTTGGCCAGACTGGCCTCCTCCATCTCCCTGCTCTGTCTCCTCCGCCGCCGCCGCCCGGTGGTCTAGCTACCCGGACAGACGGACGGGTCCAGGTTCATTCTGACTTCTCCGCCTCCCGGGCGCCAGGCTCCGGCTCTCGGCTCCCCTCGGCGCACGAGACCACGACGCACTTGGCGCCCAATCGGCGGCCCCGGGGAGACGCAGCCGGCACAGGACCTGGCCGGCGGCGGCGGGTAAGCTGCCCGCGCCTTCGCCGGCACGAGGCGCCAAGTAAAAGAGCACGCCACAGGCCCCGGCCGGTGGCCGGACCTGGCGACGTAGACCCCGCGCCCTCCCCCACCACCCCAACCCGAGCCACACCTCAGGAGGCAGGAAGGGGTGGCTTGGGGGCCGCGACGTTTGTCCCGGCCGAAGGCGTGCCGCTGGAGAGTCGAAGCACGTGCGGTGGCCACGGCAGGCGAGAGTGGCTGCCCGGGCCACTGTGGTTTGGGGCTGAGGAAGAGCGGGAGCGAGGCGAGCGTCCGAGGATGAGGAGGAGGAGGAGGAGGAGGAGGAGGAGGAGGAGAGACGTCGGGTGGGCGAGGCGAGGCGAGCGAGGGCCAAAAAGGTTGGCAGGGGCGCAGGTGAGGTGGCAGGGCTTGGGCTGGCCGTGGAGGGTGCCGGGTGGCCTTGTCGGGGGTCCGGGGCCGAGGCCGAGGGGTAAGGGGCGAAGCGAGCGAGCGAGCTCTGGCGTGGGCTAAAAGGGGGTTGTGGAGGTGCTGGGGAGGTGGGGAGGCGGAGAGGAAGAAGATAAGGCTTCCCTGACCGGGAATCGAACCCGGGCCGCGGCGGTGAGAGCGCCGAATCCTAACCACTAGACCACCAGGGAGCGTCAGGCCTCGGGCCTGGCCTGCGCCTCCTGGACCCGGGGCCTCCATCCCGCCCGCTCGGCGCTCCCTTGGCGCCAGCCCCCTGCCTTTGGCAGGCCAGCCGCGCGCGGCCCCCGGCAATGCAGGCGCCCTAGCGTTCTTCCTGCCCGGCTGCACCCTCAAAACACTGCGCGCGCCTCCTTCTCGCACACACGCACACGGCCGCGGGCCCGGCTCCCGGCCTCCGGCTCCCGGCTCCGGGCCAGGAGGGCCCTGCGGTTCCGCAAAAGGTCGGCCCGCTGCGTTGGCCGGGAATCGAACCCGGGTCAACTGCTTGGAAGGCAGCTATGCTCACCACTATACCACCAACGCTGCACAGCCCGGGCCGCCCCGAGATGCCGGCCCGGGGCTCGCGCCGGCGCCGTCACGCCGCCGCCGCTGCCGCCGCCCGGCGCAGCCCTGCCCCGACGCCCCGCCCGCTCGCAGCTCGGCGCTGCCCCAGGCGCCGCCAACGGCCGCCCCGCGCCAGACGCAGCGGCCCTCGTCCGCCGGCCCGACCGCCTCTGGGGGCGCCCTGGCCGCCGTTCGACCCGACCAAAGCCAAAGCCGACCCCGACCCCGTCACGTCCGCCCTCCTCCTCCCTCCTCAGGTCCTGCGGCAGCGGGCTCGGCCAAGCCCTTCTCCACCGGCGGCTCCGCCAGGCCACTTCCGCGAGGCACCGAGGCGGGGGACCCATCCGACCCCCGACCCGTCCCGGCAGCTGTGCAGCTGTGCGTCGCGTCGCAAGGAGCCCATTGCGCCAGCCACCTTGGCAGGGCCGCTCGTCGGGCGCCGTGGGGAGGAGCAGAGGAAGCCCTCGCTCGGCTGCGGCGAGCAAGCGCCCGGCGAGGAGGAGGACAAGGAGGAGGGGAGAAGGGTCCGGGTGGGCGAGGGTGGGCAGCCGGGGCACGAGTCGGCGGCCTGCGCCTCGCTGGAGGGCGGGGGAGGGAGAAGAAGGGCCCTTGGGCGCAAGCGGCTGGACGGAGAGCGGTGCCGGCGACCAAAAGAGGGCGTCTTGCCTCCCCGTCGGGGAATCGAACCCCGGTCTCCCGCGTGACAGGCGGGGATACTCACCACTATACTAACGAGGACGGCGGCGGCCGCCCCGGCGCGCGATCGCTGTCCGGCTGCCCGCCGACGCCTACCCTGCTCTCGACCTCCTGCCCACCACGGCTGCCCGGCGCGTGCCCGGCCCGGCCCGACCCGACCCCTAAACAATCGCGTCATTCGACAAAGCAGATGGCGACCTCGATGCGGATGCGGACCCGGACCCGGACCCGGACCCGGACCCGGGGCTGCTCAACGCTCCGAGTGCGCGCTGCCTGTTGCCTCCAGTGCGGGGATCGCGCCGGCAGGAAGAGGCCCGAGAGGGCGAGCAAGGCGGCGGGGAGAAGGTGGGCGCGCGCCGTGCCACGTCCGCCGCGAGGAGAGGCGCGGGTGGGGGCTGGCGGCAGAGGACGGCCGCACCCCGGGGACGCGGCCCGGCGGGGGCCGGGGGTGGGCGAGGGTGTGTGGGCGGCGGAGCCCGGCGAGTCTCCCCGCCGGTCGGCGCGCGGGTCCCGTCCCTTGCGCGCCCACACAGCGGCCCGCCAGGCGCCGCGTGCGGCCAGGGTGGCACCGCTCTGCGCGTCGGGTCCCAGCCAGGTGAGCGGACACGCGCCCAGGCCCGCCGTCAGGATGGCCGAGCGGTCTAAGGCGCTGCGTTCAGGTCGCAGTCTCCCCTGGAGGCGTGGGTTCGAATCCCACTCCTGACACGCCAACCTTTTGGCCCGCCCAACAAATGCCCGGGTCCCGGGCCTCCGCGACACCCCGTCGCAGCTCTTTACCGCCTTACCGTCCGTCGCTGGCTTGCGCTCTTGCCGCCTCTCCAAAGTCCAGCCCCTACACCCACGCCTCTCGCCCCACCAGCTGCTCAGGCACGGCCACCTTTCCTGCCGACCCGTGCGCCGGCCTGGCAGAAATAGCCCAGGAGGGTGCTCCGGCGCCTTGAACCCCCTGGCAACTGGCTTGCTGGACGCACGCGCTCCCCCACCCACTCACACACCCTTCCTACCTGACCCCCCGCACGCGGAAGCTTCAGGACTTTGCACCACATCTTTCCCTCCCCTGCTTCCCCTCCCCGCCCCGGCGCCCCCCACCTCCCTCCGACCCGATCCCTGCGCCCCACCCCCTCCCCGCGCCCCCTCCCCCCGCTCCGTGCTTGTGGGTTCCCCCCTCCCTAACTGCCTCCCTCCCACTCCCGTCTCCGCTCCCACTGCCGCTCCCTCACCGCGCCCTGCGTGAAGAAAGCCCTCCACGGGTCACCGTCCGACTTCTGTCTGCTGAACAGCGACTCCCTCTGAGAGCCTGACACTCGCGCAACCAGCAGCACAACCGTCCGACGTTCTGTCCTTGCCGCCAGCCCCGCCCGCCTGCCCACCCATGCCATTCTCTCCACACCCTACTGAGGTCGCGGTCCCCATCTTGCTGGCCTGTGCCACCCACCGCGATTTTTCACCTCGGGGCCTCGCCCTGGCCACCTGCCTGCCTCCCGGGACACGCGCAGCGCAGCCATCTGCTCGCCAGCCAACGACAGAGCCCTCCCTGCACAGGGCCTGCCTGGCACCTGAGCCCAAGCCGGGAAGGTTGCTCCAGTGAGTAGCCAGCAGAAGCCCTGGGCCCCCCCCCCGTCACGCACCCGCCAACGTCCGGCCCCCAGCCGGGGCCACCCCCCTCGGCGGCCACACCGCGTCTCCAAGCGGGAAACCGCAGCCGGGGCCGAACCCCACCACACCGGCGCGCTCCCTCAGCGGGCTGCCCGCGAGCCGGCAGCCACTGCGCCACAGCGCTCCTCCGATCCGAGACCGCGCTCCTGCCTCGCCACCGACGCACCGGAGCTGGACCCTGGCCGGGGAGCCGTCGGCCAGAGCGCAGAAGCCAGGCTCGGGCACTTGGCCTGGCCTCTGGGCCTGAGGCCCGCTCGGCGGCGGGCGGCGGCGGAGGCCGCGCTCCCGGGCCTCCAGCTCCGACGGCTCCCCCCACGCCCCGCCGCCCCCGCCCTCGCACAGCCGGAGCACCGTTCCCGCCCGTGCCCGCCCTCGCGCCCAGCGCCCCGGCAAGAAAGCCAGCCGCCCAAGGCACTTTGGGACCGGGCTGTGGGTCGTCGAAGGAAACGTCGGCCTTCAGCTGCACCCGCCCACAGATCCCCTACCCTGACTGGCATTCGGGCGCGGGCCAGGCTTGGTCCGGCTCCCGGCTGCCTCTGGCGACGCCGGCCATCTCGCCGCGGCCCTGGGCGGCAGAGAAGGCGCGGCACGGGCCGAGCCTGCCTCGGTGCCTCGGTGCCTCCTCGCCCGCCCCCTTGCGACCGCGCCTGCGCCCTAGCGCCCTTCACGTACCTGGAGCCTCTCTTGGAGCCCACCAGTCCGCCGCCTGCTCAGATGGAGCAGGTGGCCGCGGAGGGCGGGCGGGGACCAGCGTCGGGCGGCTGGTGGCGGCGGCCATCGGTGCATGGGTGGTTCAGTGGTAGAATTCTCGCCTGCCACGCGGGAGGCCCGGGTTCGATTCCCGGCCCATGCAGCACCCCGATCCCCTTTTGGTCCCGCCGCCCCAACGCCGAGCGAGGCTTCCTCTCTCCCGCGCTCAAGGCACCTGTCCCACACCGGCTCTGCGGCCCACCGCAGCACATTCCACGTGCTCTCGTCTCCCCCGCCCCCACCCCCAAGCCCCCTCTCTCGCCCTGGAGACAGAAAGTGCACGCGGGGAACCAAGCCCCCGTGCCCAGACACCTCGACCGCTCAGCCACTCTTGTGCCCACACGCCTTCCTTGTCCCTCTGCTCTTCGCTCCCGTGACCCCGCTCGGCTCACGCCTTTCGCTTCGAGGAAGGCTACCCTGCACCACACACTGGCCCCCGCACGCCCCACTCCGTCACGGGGGTTCGCCCCCGCTCTCTGCCTCGCTCTACCCCCACTCCGAGAATCAGACCGTGTCGGTTCCTACCACCAGTAGGAGGCAACTTGCCACTCCTACGAGTGATCCACCGCATTCTCCCCGACGGTCACCGACTCGTGATGGCGCGCGCTCCAGTCGTTCCGAAGAGTTCCACGATATCATCACGATGCACACACACAGCGAGCATTCATTCACCTTCTCCCGCTTGGCCGCTCTATTTCCCAAACGCTGGCCCGCCCCTCCACCACTAAAACCACCTCCGCCGCCACCACCACCAAGTCCACCGAGTCACCTCCACCAGGGCCAGCACCACCGCTATCGTCACCGCCGCCGCCACGAACACCCCCGTCGCAGGCAGCACCACCACCCCGAGAACCACCGCGGACACTCCCGGGTCCAACAGCACCACAGCCTGCAAACCCCAAGCGGCACCGCCAGCCCCAGCACCTCCTCCTCCACCCCTCACCACCCTCCTACTCCCCCAGACACCCCTACTCCTCTCCTGCCCCACACTCCCCTCCCCGCTCCGCCCCCACCCGCGGCCCCCACGTTCCAAATTCTGCTTGGCCGGGGACCGCGGGTTGCATTCGTCCCTTTGGCCTCTTTTCAACTCAACCCCAGACACACACCTGAGACCCGACTCTTTGTCGTGGGCAGAGGTCACTTGTGTCTCTGGGGCAGTTGAATTCCCCACCCTTGCCTGCTGCCTACCCCTCCTCTCACCCTACTCCTTCGCCTGACCACCTCGCAGCACAGGACACCAGTCTCGCCGGCCTGGGCCCTCTCCCACCACGGGGGCTTCCATCTTCCTCGCGCCAGGGCCCACGCCCCCTGCCCGCCACCTGCTGTTCCTTCCAGCCCCCAGGCTCACCCCCTCCATCCCTCCGCCACCAACCCCGTGGACCCCGGGCCCCTCTACGCACACTTCCACCGGTCCTGTCCTCCTCCCTCGGGCCCCTCGGACAAACCCCTGCTCCGTCCCCACCGGCACCCTAAACCTCGGCCCCCCCACCGCACCGCCCCCCCCCCCGCGGCACCCGTGCCGGGCAAGGTGCGCCACCGCCCGGAGCCTGTGCAGAGCCCCTGCCTGAGCGGCCAGCCGCACTCCCGGCCACATCCCGCAAGCCCCGCACCTCCCCGCCCACGCTCCACTCCGACCCACCCGGGACGCCCTCCCACACCTCCCCCGTGAGCAGCACGACGCTCACGGCCGTCCCCTCTTTTCGGGGTCGTTTGGCCCTGTGCCCTGACCCGCGTGGGAGGCCACCCACGGGAACAGACACCTTCATCCCGCTCTGTCACCCGCCCACCCACACTCACCCCCAGCACCCCGGCCAGGCCGGTGAGGGAACTTCCTGCGCTGGCGGTGAGCACCCCCATGCCCACAGGGGCTCCTCGGCACACGTCAGAACGGCTCCGTCTAAACCCGCGGAGTGTGCCGCCGCCGCCGCCGCCGCCGCCGCGGCTCTCTGCCCTTCCTGGGCTCGGCTCTCCACTTTTGCCTCCGAAGGAGCCAGTCGGCGAAGAGGTGTTCAAGTCGCTGACAGCGGCCCGGTTGTTGTGGCGGGAAGGAGACCGAGAGCTGCCACCTACTTCGGGGAGTGTCCACAGAAGGAGATGGATCCAAGGGTGGAGACAGGGATGGCGTCCATCCTGGGTGGCTGGATGGTCGGTAAGGCGGGAACGGGAACGCATCGGACCGTCCAATCTAGGTGGCGGGTGGGGGGAGGGGTGTGTCGGGCAGGGAAGCGTTCCCGGTAACCTTCTGGCCACTTGGTGAGAGGACTGAGAGCGTCGGTGATGCCCAGTCGAATACAATGTTGGCCAGAAGTCCACTCTGTCATCCCTCTGCCTCCAGCCCCCCACCCCCCCTGCTTGGCCAGACTGGCCTCCTCCATCTCCCTGCTCTGTCTCCTCCGCCGCCGCCGCCCGGTGGTCTAGCTACCCGGACAGACGGACGGGTCCAGGTTCATTCTGACTTCTCCGCCTCCCGGGCGCCAGGCTCCGGCTCTCGGCTCCCCTCGGCGCACGAGACCACGACGCACTTGGCGCCCAATCGGCGGCCCCGGGGAGACGCAGCCAGCACAGGACCTGGCCGGCGGCGGCGGGTAAGCTGCCCGCGCCTTCGCCGGCACGAGGCGCCAAGTAAAAGAGCACGCCACAGGCCCCGGCCGGTGGCCGGACCTGGCGACGTAGACCCCGCGCCCTCCCCCACCACCCCAACCCGAGCCACACCTCAGGAGGCAGGAAGGGGTGGCTTGGGGGCCGCGACGTTTGTCCCGGCCGAAGGCGTGCCGCTGGAGAGTCGAAGCACGTGCGGTGGCCACGGCAGGCGAGAGTGGCTGCCCGGGCCACTGTGGTTTGGGGCTGAGGAAGAGCGGGAGCGAGGCGAGCGTCCGAGGAGGAGGAGGAGGAGGAGGAGGAGGAGGAGGAGAGACGTCGGGTGGGCGAGGCGAGGCGAGCGAGGGCCAAAAAGGTTGGCAGGGGCGCAGGTGAGGTGGCAGGGCTTGGGCTGGCCGTGGAGGGTGCCGGGTGGCCTTGTCGGGGGTCCGGGGCCGAGGCCGAGGGGTAAGGGGCGAAGCGAGCGAGCGAGCTCTGGCGTGGGCTAAAAGGGGGTTGTGGAGGTGCTGGGGAGGTGGGGAGGCGGAGAGGAAGAAGATAAGGCTTCCCTGACCGGGAATCGAACCCGGGCCGCGGCGGTGAGAGCGCCGAATCCTAACCACTAGACCACCAGGGAGCGTCAGGCCTCGGGCCTGGCCTGCGCCTCCTGGACCCGGGGCCTCCATCCCGCCCGCTCGGCGCTCCCTTGGCGCCAGCCCCCTGCCTTTGGCAGGCCAGCCGCGCGCGGCCCCCGGCAATGCAGGCGCCCTAGCGTTCTTCCTGCCCGGCTGCACCCTCAAAACACTGCGCGCGCCTCCTTCTCGCACACACGCACACGGCCGCGGCCGCGGGCCCGGCTCCCGGCCTCCGGCTCCCGGCTCCGGGCCAGGAGGGCCCTGCGGTTCCGCAAAAGGTCGGCCCGCTGCGTTGGCCGGGAATCGAACCCGGGTCAACTGCTTGGAAGGCAGCTATGCTCACCACTATACCACCAACGCTGCACAGCCCGCGCCGCCCCGAGATGCCGGCCCGGGGCTCGCGCCGGCGCCGTCACGCCGCCGCCGCTGCCGCCGCCCGGCGCAGCCCTGCCCCGACGCCCCGCCCGCTCGCAGCTCGGCGCTGCCCCAGGCGCCGCCAACGGCCGCCCCGCGCCAGACGCAGCGGCCCTCGTCCGCCGGCCCGACCGCCTCTGGGGGCGCCCTGGCCGCCGTTCGACCCGACCAAAGCCAAAGCCGACCCCGACCCCGTCACGTCCGCCCTCCTCCTCCCTCCTCAGGTCCTGCGGCAGCGGGCTCGGCCAAGCCCTTCTCCACCGGCGGCTCCGCCAGGCCACTTCCGCGAGGCACCGAGGCGGGGGACCCATCCGACCCCCGACCCGTCCCGGCAGCTGTGCAGCTGTGCGTCGCGTCGCAAGGAGCCCATTGCGCCAGCCACCTTGGCAGGGCCGCTCGTCGGGCGCCGTGGGGAGGAGCAGAGGAAGCCCTCGCTCGGCTGCGGCGAGCAAGCGCCCGGCGAGGAGGAGGACAAGGAGGAGGGGAGAAGGGTCCGGGTGGGCGAGGGTGGGCAGCCGGGGCACGAGTCGGCGGCCTGCGCCTCGCTGGAGGGCGGGGGAGGGAGAAGAAGGGCCCTTGGGCGCAAGCGGCTGGACGGAGAGCGGTGCCGGCGACCAAAAGAGGGCGTCTTGCCTCCCCGTCGGGGAATCGAACCCCGGTCTCCCGCGTGACAGGCGGGGATACTCACCACTATACTAACGAGGACGGCGGCGGCCGCCCCGGCGCGCGATCGCTGTCCGGCTGCCCGCCGACGCCTACCCTGCTCTCGACCTCCTGCCCACCACGGCTGCCCGGCGCGTGCCCGGCCCGGCCCGACCCGACCCCTAAACAATCGCGTCATTCGACAAAGCAGATGGCGACCTCGATGCGGATGCGGACCCGGACCCGGACCCGGACCCGGACCCGGGGCTGCTCAACGCTCCGAGTGCGCGCTGCCTGTTGCCTCCAGTGCGGGGATCGCGCCGGCAGGAAGAGGCCCGAGAGGGCGAGCAAGGCGGCGGGGAGAAGGTGGGCGCGCGCCGTGCCACGTCCGCCGCGAGGAGAGGCGCGGGTGGGGGCTGGCGGCAGAGGACGGCCGCACCCCGGGGACGCGGCCCGGCGGGGGCCGGGGGTGGGCGAGGGTGTGTGGGCGGCGGAGCCCGGCGAGTCTCCCCGCCGGTCGGCGCGCGGGTCCCGTCCCTTGCGCGCCCACACAGCGGCCCGCCAGGCGCCGCGTGCGGCCAGGGTGGCACCGCTCTGCGCGTCGGGTCCCAGCCAGGTGAGCGGACACGCGCCCAGGCCCGCCGTCAGGATGGCCGAGCGGTCTAAGGCGCTGCGTTCAGGTCGCAGTCTCCCCTGGAGGCGTGGGTTCGAATCCCACTCCTGACACGCCAACCTTTTGGCCCGCCCAACAAATGCCCGGGTCCCGGGCCTCCGCGACACCCCGTCGCAGCTCTTTACCGCCTTACCGTCCGTCGCTGGCTTGCGCTCTTGCCGCCTCTCCAAAGTCCAGCCCCTACACCCACGCCTCTCGCCCCACCAGCTGCTCAGGCACGGCCACCTTTCCTGCCGACCCGTGCGCCGGCCTGGCAGAAATAGCCCAGGAGGGTGCTCCGGCGCCTTGAACCCCCTGGCAACTGGCTTGCTGGACGCACGCGCTCCCCCACCCACTCACACACCCTTCCTACCTGACCCCCCGCACGCGGAAGCTTCAGGACTTTGCACCACATCTTTCCCTCCCCTGCTTCCCCTCCCCGCCCCGGCGCCCCCCACCTCCCTCCGACCCGATCCCTGCGCCCCACCCCCTCCCCGCGCCCCCTCCCCCCGCTCCGTGCTTGTGGGTTCCCCCCTCCCTAACTGCCTCCCTCCCACTCCCGTCTCCGCTCCCACTGCCGCTCCCTCACCGCGCCCTGCGTGAAGAAAGCCCTCCACGGGTCACCGTCCGACTTCTGTCTGCTGAACAGCGACTCCCTCTGAGAGCCTGACACTCGCGCAACCAGCAGCAGAACCGTCCGACGTTCTGTCCTTGCCGCCAGCCCCGCCCGCCTGCCCACCCATGCCATTCTCTCCACACCCTACTGAGGTCGCGGTCCCCATCTTGCTGGCCTGTGCCACCCACCGCGATTTTTCACCTCGGGGCCTCGCCCTGGCCACCTGCCTGCCTCCCGGGACACGCGCAGCGCAGCCATCTGCTCGCCAGCCAACGACAGAGCCCTCCCTGCACAGGGCCTGCCTGGCACCTGAGCCCAAGCCGGGAAGGTTGCTCCAGTGAGTAGCCAGCAGAAGCCCTGGGCCCCCCCCGTCACGCACCCGCCAACGTCCGGCCCCCAGCCGGGGCCACCCCCCTCGGCGGCCACACCGCGTCTCCAAGCGGGAAACCGCAGCCGGGGCCGAACCCCACCACACCGGCGCGCTCCCTCAGCGGGCTGCCCGCGAGCCGGCAGCCACTGCGCCACAGCGCTCCTCCGATCCGAGACCGCGCTCCTGCCTCGCCACCGACGCACCGGAGCTGGACCCTGGCCGGGGAGCCGTCGGCCAGAGCGCAGAAGCCAGGCTCGGGCACTTGGCCTGGCCTCTGGGCCTGAGGCCCGCTCGGCGGCGGGCGGCGGCGGAGGCTGCGCTCCCGGGCCTCCAGCTCCGACGGCTCCCCCCACGCCCCGCCGCCCCCGCCCTCGCACAGCCGGAGCACCGTTCCCGCCCGTGCCCGCCCTCGCGCCCAGCGCCCCGGCAAGAAAGCCAGCCGCCCAAGGCACTTTGGGACCGGGCTGTGGGTCGTCGAAGGAAACGTCGGCCTTCAGCTGCACCCGCCCACAGATCGCCTACCCTGACTGGCATTCGGGCGCGGGCCAGGCTTGGTCCGGCTCCCGGCTGCCTCTGGCGACGCCGGCCATCTCGCCGCGGCCCTGGGCGGCAGAGAAGGCGCGGCACGGGCCGAGCCTGCCTCGGTGCCTCGGTGCCTCCTCGCCCGCCCCCTTGCGACCGCGCCTGCGCCCTAGCGCCCTTCACGTACCTGGAGCCTCTCTTGGAGCCCACCAGTCCGCCGCCTGCTCAGATGGAGCAGGTGGCCGCGGAGGGCGGGGACCAGCGTCGGGCGGCTGGTGGCGGCGGCCATCGGTGCATGGGTGGTTCAGTGGTAGAATTCTCGCCTGCCACGCGGGAGGCCCGGGTTCGATTCCCGGCCCATGCAGCACCCCGATCCCCTTTTGGTCCCGCCGCCCCAACGCCGAGCGAGGCTTCCTCTCTCCCGCGCTCAAGGCACCTGTCCCACACCGGCTCTGCGGCCCACCGCAGCACATTCCACGTGCTCTCGTCTCCCCCGCCCCCACCCCCAAGCCCCCTCTCTCGCCCTGGAGACAGAAAGTGCACGCGGGGAACCAAGCCCCCGTGCCCAGACACCTCGACCGCTCAGCCACTCTTGTGCCCACACGCCTTCCTTGTCCCTCTGCTCTTCGCTCCCGTGACCCCGCTCGGCTCACGCCTTTCGCTTCGAGGAAGGCTACCCTGCACCACACACTGGCCCCCGCACGCCCCACTCCGTCACGGGGGTTCGCCCCCGCTCTCTGCCTCGCTCTACCCCCGCTCCGAGAATCAGACCGTGTCGGTTCCTACCACCAGTAGGAGGCAACTTGCCACTCCTACGAGTGATCCACCGCATTCTCCCCGACGGTCACCGACTCGTGATGGCGCGCGCTCCAGTCGTTCCGAAGAGTTCCACGATATCATCACGATGCACACACACAGCGAGCATTCATTCACCTTCTCCCGCTTGGCCGCTCTATTTCCCAAACGCTGGCCCGCCCCTCCACCACTAAAACCACCTCCGCCGCCACCACCACCAAGTCCACCGAGTCACCTCCACCAGGGCCAGCACCACCGCTATCGTCACCGCCGCCGCCACGAACACCCCCGTCGCAGGCAGCACCACCACCCCGAGAACCACCGCGGACACTCCCGGGTCCAACAGCACCACAGCCTGCAAACCCCAAGCGGCACCGCCAGCCCCAGCACCTCCTCCTCCACCCCTCACCACCCTCCTACTCCCCCAGACACCCCTACTCCTCTCCTGCCCCACACTCCCCTCCCCGCTCCGCCCCCACCCGCGGCCCCCACGTTCCAAATTCTGCTTGGCCGGGGACCGCGGGTTGCATTCGTCCCTTTGGCCTCTTTTCAACTCAACCCCAGACACACACCTGAGACCCGACTCTTTGTCGCGGGCAGAGGTCACTTGTGTCTCTGGGGCAGTTGAATTCCCCACCCTTGCCTGCTGCCTACCCCTCCTCTCACCCTACTCCTTCGCCTGACCACCTCGCAGCACAGGACACCAGTCTCGCCGGCCTGGGCCCTCTCCCACCACGGGGGCTTCCATCTTCCTCGCGCCAGGGCCCACGCCCCCTGCCCGCCACCTGCTGTTCCTTCCAGCCCCCAGGCTCACCCCCTCCATCCCTCCGCCACCAACCCCGTGGACCCCGGGCCCCTCTACGCACACTTCCACCGGTCCTGTCCTCCTCCCTCGGGCCCCTCGGACAAACCCCTGCTCCGTCCCCACCGGCACCCTAAACCTCGGCCCCCCCACCGCACCGCCCCCCCCCCCCCCCGCGGCACCCGTGCCGGGCAAGGTGCGCCACCGCCCGGAGCCTGTGCAGAGCCCCTGCCTGAGCGGCCAGCCGCACTCCCGGCCACATCCCGCAAGCCCCGCACCTCCCCGCCCACGCTCCACTCCGACCCACCCGGGACGCCCTCCCACACCTCCCCCGTGAGCAGCACGACGCTCACGGCCGTCCCCTCTTTTCGGGGTCGTTTGGCCCTGTGCCCTGACCCGCGTGGGAGGCCACCCACGGGAACAGACACCTTCATCCCGCTCTGTCACCCGCCCACCCACACTCACCCCCAGCACCCCGGCCAGGCCGGTGAGGGAACTTCCTGCGCTGGCGGTGAGCACCCCCATGCCCACAGGGGCTCCTCGGCACACGTCAGAACGGCTCCGTCTAAACCCGCGGAGTGTGCCGCCGCCGCCGCCGCCGCCGCCGCGGCTCTCTGCCCTTCCTGGGCTCGGCTCTCCACTTTTGCCTCCGAAGGAGCCAGTCGGCGAAGAGGTGTTCAAGTCGCTGACAGCGGCCCGGTTGTTGTGGCGGGAAGGAGACCGAGAGCTGCCACCTACTTCGGTGAGTGTCCACAGAAGGAGATGGATCCAAGGGTGGAGACAGGGATGGCGTCCATCCTGGGTGGCTGGATGGTCGGTAAGGCGGGAACGGGAACGCATCGGACCGTCCAATCTAGGTGGCGGGTGGGGGGAGGGGTGTGTCGGGCAGGGAAGCGTTCCCGGTAACCTTCTGGCCACTTGGTGAGAGGACTGAGAGCGTCGGTGATGCCCAGTCGAATACAATGTTGGCCAGAAGTCCACTCTATCATCCCTCTGCCTCCAGCCCCCCACCCCCCCTGCTTGGCCAGACTGGCCTCCTCCATCTCCCTGCTCTGTCTCCTCCGCCGCCGCCGCCCGGTGGTCTAGCTACCCGGACAGACGGACGGGTCCAGGTTCATTCTGACTTCTCCGCCTCCCGGGCGCCAGGCTCCGGCTCTCGGCTCCCCTCGGCGCACGAGACCACGACGCACTTGGCGCCCAATCGGCGGCCCCGGGGAGACGCAGCCGGCACAGGACCTGGCCGGCGGCGGCGGGTAAGCTGCCCGCGCCTTCGCCGGCACGAGGCGCCAAGTAAAAGAGCACGCCACAGGCCCCGGCCGGTGGCCGGACCTGGCGACGTAGACCCCGCGCCCTCCCCCACCACCCCAACCCGAGCCACACCTCAGGAGGCAGGAAGGGGTGGCTTGGGGGCCGCGACGTTTGTCCCGGCCGAAGGCGTGCCGCTGGAGAGTCGAAGCACGTGCGGTGGCCACGGCAGGCGAGAGTGGCTGCCCGGGCCACTGTGGTTTGGGGCTGAGGAAGAGCGGGAGCGAGGCGAGCGTCCGAGGAGGAGGAGGAGGAGGAGGAGGAGGAGGAGGAGGAGAGACGTCGGGTGGGCGAGGCGAGGCGAGCGAGGGCCAAAAAGGTTGGCAGGGGCGCAGGTGAGGTGGCAGGGCTTGGGCTGGCCGTGGAGGGTGCCGGGTGGCCTTGTCGGGGGTCCGGGGCCGAGGCCGAGGGGTAAGGGGCGAAGCGAGCGAGCGAGCTCTGGCGTGGGCTAAAAGGGGGTTGTGGAGGTGCTGGGGAGGTGGGGAGGCGGAGAGGAAGAAGATAAGGCTTCCCTGACCGGGAGTCGAACCCGGGCCGCGGCGGTGAGAGCGCCGAATCCTAACCACTAGACCACCAGGGAGCGTCAGGCCTCGGGCCTGGCCTGCGCCTCCTGGACCCGGGGCCTCCATCCCGCCCGCTCGGCGCTCCCTTGGCGCCAGCCCCCTGCCTTTGGCAGGCCAGCCGCGCGCGGCCCCCCGGCAATGCAGGCGCCCTAGCGTTCTTCCTGCCCGGCTGCACCCTCAAAACACTGCGCGCGCCTCCTTCTCGCACACACGCACACGGCCGCGGGCCCGGCTCCCGGCCTCCGGCTCCCGGCTCCGGGCCAGGAGGGCCCTGCGGTTCCGCAAAAGGTCGGCCCGCTGCGTTGGCCGGGAATCGAACCCGGGTCAACTGCTTGGAAGGCAGCTATGCTCACCACTATACCACCAACGCTGCACAGCCCGCGCCGCCCCGAGATGCCGGCCCCGGACGCCGGCCGGCCGCTGCGCCGCCGCCCGGCGCAGCCCTGCCCCGACGCCCCGCCCGCTCGCAGCTCGGCGCTGCCCCAGGCGCCGCCAACGGCCGCCCCGCGCCAGACGCAGCGGCCCTCGTCCGCCGGCCCGACCGCCTCTGGGGGCGCCCTGGCCGCCGTTCGACCCGACCAAAGCCAAAGCCGACCCCGACCCCGTCACGTCCGCCCTCCTCCTCCCTCCTCAGGTCCTGCGGCAGCGGGCTCGGCCAAGCCCTTCTCCACCGGCGGCTCCGCCAGGCCACTTCCGCGAGGCACCGAGGCGGGGGACCCATCCGACCCCCGACCCGTCCCGGCAGCTGTGCAGCTGTGCGTCGCGTCGCAAGGAGCCCATTGCGCCAGCCACCTTGGCAGGGCCGCTCGTCGGGCGCCGTGGGGAGGAGCAGAGGAAGCCCTCGCTCGGCTGCGGCGAGCAAGCGCCCGGCGAGGAGGAGGACAAGGAGGAGGGGAGAAGGGTCCGGGTGGGCGAGGGTGGGCAGCCGGGGCACGAGTCGGCGGCCTGCGCCTCGCTGGAGGGCGGGGGAGGGAGAAGAAGGGCCCTTGGGCGCAAGCGGCTGGACGGAGAGCGGTGCCGGCGACCAAAAGAGGGCGTCTTGCCTCCCCGTCGGGGAATCGAACCCGGTCTCCCGCGTGACAGGCGGGGATACTCACCACTATACTAACGAGGACGGCGGCGGCCGCCCCGGCGCGCGATCGCTGTCCGGCTGCCCGCCGACGCCTACCCTGCTCTCGACCTCCTGCCCACCACGGCTGCCCGGCGCGTGCCCGGCCCGGCCCGACCCGACCCCTAAACAATCGCGTCATTCGACAAAGCAGATGGCGACCTCGATGCGGATGCGGACCCGGACCCGGGACCCGGACCCGGACCCGGGGGCTGCTCAACGCTCCGAGTGCGCGCTGCCTGTTGCCTCCAGTGCGGGGATCGCGCCGGCAGGAAGAGGCCCGAGAGGGCGAGCAAGGCGGCGGGGAGAAGGTGGGCGCGCGCCGTGCCACGTCCGCCGCGAGGAGAGGCGCGGGGTGGGGGCTGGCGGCAGAGGACGGCCGCACCCCGGGGACGCGGCCCGGCGGGGGCCGGGGGTGGGCGAGGGTGTGTGGGCGGCGGAGCCCGGCGAGTCTCCCCGCCGGTCGGGCGCGCGGGTCCCGTCCCTTGCGCGCCCACACAGCGGCCCGCCAGGCGCCGCGTGCGGCCAGGGTGGCACCGCTCTGCGCGTCGGGTCCCAGCCAGGTGAGCGGACACGCGCCCAGGCCCGCCGTCAGGATGGCCGAGCGGCTCTAAGGCGCTGCGTTCAGGTCGCAGTCTCCCCTGGAGGCGTGGGTTCGAATCCCACTCCTGACACGCCAACCTTTTGGCCCGCCCAACAAATGCCCGGGTCCCGGGCCCTCCGCGACACCCCGTCGCAGCTCTTTACCGCCTTACCGTCCGTCGCTGGCTTGCGCTCTTGCCGCCTCTCCAAAGTCCAGCCCCTACACCCACGCCTCTCGCCCCACCAGCTGCTCAGGCACGGCCACCTTTCCTGCCGACCCGTGCGCCGGCCTGGCAGAAATAGCCCAGGAGGGTGCTCCGGCGCCTTGAACCCCCTGGCAACTGGCTTGCTGGACGCACGCGCTCCCCCACCCACTCACACACCCTTCCTACCTGACCCCCCGCACGCGGAAGCTTCAGGACTTTGCACCACATCTTTCCCTCCCCTGCTTCCCCTCCCCGCCCCGGCGCCCCCCACCTCCCTCCGACCCGATCCCTGCGCCCCACCCCCTCCCCGCGCGCCCCGCCCCTCCCCCCGCTCCGTGCTTGTGGGTTCCCCCCTCCCTAACTGCCTCCCTCCCACTCCCGTCTCCGCTCCCACTGCCGCTCCCTCACCGCGCCCTGCGTGAAGAAAGCCCTCCACGGGTCACCGTCCGACTTCTGTCTGCTGAACAGCGACTCCCTCTGAGAGCCTGACACTCGCGCAACCAGCAGCACAACCGTCCGACGTTCTGTCCTTGCCGCCAGCCCCGCCCGCCTGCCCACCCATGCCATTCTCTCCACACCCTACTGAGGTCGCGGGTCCCCATCTTGCTGGCCTGTGCCACCCACCGCGATTTTTCACCTCGGGGCCTCGCCCTGGCCACCTGCCTGCCTCCCAGGACACGCGCAGCGCAGCCATCTGCTCGCCAGCCAACGACAGAGCCCTCCCTGCACAGGGCCTGCCTGGCACCTGAGCCCAAGCCGGGAAGGTTGCTCCAGTGAGTAGCCAGCAGAAGCCCTGGGCCCCCCCCCCGTCACGCACCCGCCAACGTCCGGCCCCCAGCCGGGGCCACCCCCCTCGGCGGCCACACCGCGTCTCCAAGCGGGAAACCGCAGCCGGGGGCCGAACCCCACCACACCGGCGCGCTCCCCTCAGCGGGCTGCCCGCGAGCCGGCAGCCACTGCGCCACAGCGCTCCTCCGATCCGAGACCGCGCTCCTGCCTCGCCACCGACGCACCGGAGCTGGACCCTGGCCGGGGAGCCGTCGGCCAGAGCGCAGAAGCCAGGCTCGGGCACTTGGCCTGGCCTCTGGGCCTGAGGCCCGCTCGGCGGCGGGCGGCGGCGGAGGCCCGCGCTCCCGGGCCTCCAGCTCCGACGGCTCCCCCCACGCCCCGCCGCCCCCGCCCTCGCACAGCGGAGCACCGTTCCCGCCCGTGCCCGCCCTCGCGCCCCAGCGCCCCGGCAAGAAAGCCAGCCGCCCAAGGCACTTTGGGACCGGGCTGTGGGTCGTCGAAGGAAACGTCGGCCTTCAGCTGCACCCGCCCACAGATCGCCTACCCTGACTGGCATTCGGGCGCGGGCCAGGCTTGGTCCGGCTCCCGGCTGCCTCTGGCGACGCCGGCCATCTCGCCGCGGCCCTGGGCGGCAGAGAAGGCGCGGCACGGGCCGAGCCTGCCTCGGTGCCTCGGTGCCTCCTCGCCCGCCCCCTTGCGACCGCGCCTGCGCCCTAGCGCCCTTCACGTACCTGGAGCCTCTCTTGGAGCCCACCAGTCCGCCGCCTGCTCAGATGGAGCAGGTGGCCGCGGAGGGCGGGCGGGGACCAGCGTCGGGCGGCTGGTGGCGGCGGCCATCGGTGCATGGGTGGTTCAGTGGTAGAATTCTCGCCTGCCACGCGGGAGGCCCGGGTTCGATTCCCGGCCCATGCAGCACCCCGATCCCCTTTTGGTCCCGCCGCCCCAACGCCGAGCGAGGCTTCCTCTCTCCCGCGCTCAAGGCACCTGTCCCACACCGGCTCTGCGGCCCACCGCAGCACATTCCACGTGCTCTCGTCCTCCCCCGCCCCCACCCCCAAGCCCCCTCTCTCGCCCTGGAGACAGAAAGTGCACGCGGGGAACCAAGCCCCCGTGCCCAGACACCTCGACCGCTCAGCCACTCTTGTGCCCACACGCCTTCCTTGTCCCTCTGCTCTTCGCTCCCGTGACCCCGCTCGGCTCACGCCTTTCGCTTCGAGGAAGGCTACCCTGCACCACACACTGGCCCCCGCACGCCCCACTCCGTCACGGGGGTTCGCCCCCGCTCTCTGCCTCGCTCTACCCCCGCTCCGAGAATCAGACCGTGTCGGTTCCTACCACCAGTAGGAGGCAACTTGCCACTCCTACGAGTGATCCACCGCATTCTCCCCGACGGTCACCGACTCGTGATGGCGCGCGCTCCAGTCGTTCCGAAGAGTTCCACGATATCATCACGATGCACACACACAGCGAGCATTCATTCACCTTCTCCCGCTTGGCCGCTCTATTTCCCAAACGCTGGCCCGCCCCTCCACCACTAAAACCACCTCCGCCGCCACCACCACCAAGTCCACCGAGTCACCTCCACCAGGGCCAGCACCACCGCTATCGTCACCGCCGCCGCCACGAACACCCCCGTCGCAGGCAGCACCACCACCCCGAGAACCACCGCGGACACTCCCGGGTCCAACAGCACCACAGCCTGCAAACCCCAAGCGGCACCGCCAGCCCCAGCACCTCCTCCTCCACCCCTCACCACCCTCCTACTCCCCCAGACACCCCTACTCCTCTCCTGCCCCACACTCCCCTCCCCGCTCCGCCCCCACCCGCGGCCCCCACGTTCCAAATTCTGCTTGGCCGGGGACCGCGGGTTGCATTCGTCCCTTTGGCCTCTTTTCAACTCAACCCCAGACACACACCTGAGACCCGACTCTTTGTCGCGGGCAGAGATCACTTGTGTCTCTGGGGCAGTTGAATTCCCCACCCTTGCCTGCTGCCTACCCCTCCTCTCACCCTACTCCTTCGCCTGACCACCTCGCAGCACAGGACACCAGTCTCGCCGGCCTGGGCCCTCTCCCACCACGGGGGCTTCCATCTTCCTCGCGCCAGGGCCCACGCCCCCTGCCCGCCACCTGCTGTTCCTTCCAGCCCCCAGGCTCACCCCCTCCATCCCTCCGCCACCAACCCCGTGGACCCCGGGCCCCTCTACGCACACTTCCACCGGTCCTGTCCTCCTCCCTCGGGCCCCTCGGACAAACCCCTGCTCCGTCCCCACCGGCACCCTAAACCTCGGCCCCCCCACCGCACCGCCCCCCCCCCCCCCGCGGCACCCGTGCCGGGCAAGGTGCGCCACCGCCCGGAGCCTGTGCAGAGCCCCTGCCTGAGCGGCCAGCCGCACTCCCGGCCACATCCCGCAAGCCCCGCACCTCCCCGCCCACGCTCCACTCCGACCCACCCGGGACGCCCTCCCACACCTCCCCCGTGAGCAGCACGACGCTCACGGCCGTCCCCTCTTTTCGGGGTCGTTTGGCCCTGTGCCCTGACCCGCGTGGGAGGCCACCCACGGGAACAGACACCTTCATCCCGCTCTGTCACCCGCCCACCCACACTCACCCCCCCCCAACACCCCGGCCAGGCCGGTGAGGGAACTTCCTGCGCTGGCGGTGAGCACCCCCATGCCCACAGGGGCTCCTCGGCACACGTCAGAACGGCTCCGTCTAAACCCGCGGAGTGTGCCGCCGCCGCCGCCGCCGCCGCCGCGGCTCTCTGCCCTTCCTGGGCTCGGCTCTCCACTTTTGCCTCCGAAGGAGCCAGTCGGCGAAGAGGTGTTCAAGTCGCTGTCAGCGGCCCGGTTGTTGTGGCGGGAAGGAGACCGAGAGCTGCCACCTACTTCGGGGAGTGTCCACAGAAGGAGATGGATCCAAGGGTGGAGACAGGGATGGCGTCCATCCTGGGTGGCTGGATGGTCGGTAAGGCGGGAACGGGAACGCATCGGACCGTCCAATCTAGGTGGCGGGTGGGGGGAGGGGTGTGTCGGGCAGGGAAGCGTTCCCGGTAACCTTCTGGCCACTTGGTGAGAGGACTGAGAGCGTCGGTGATGCCCAGTCGAATACAATGTTGGCCAGAAGTCCACTCTGTCATCCCTCTGCCTCCAGCCCCCCACCCCCCCTGCTTGGCCAGACTGGCCTCCTCCATCTCCCTGCTCTGTCTCCTCCGCCGCCGCCGCCCGGTGGTCTAGCTACCCGGACAGACGGACGGGTCCAGGTTCATTCTGACTTCTCCGCCTCCCGGGCGCCAGGCTCCGGCTCTCGGCTCCCCTCGGCGCACGAGACCACGACGCACTTGGCGCCCAATCGGCGGCCCCGGGGAGACGCAGCCGGCACAGGACCTGGCCGGCGGCGGCGGGTAAGCTGCCCGCGCCTTCGCCGGCACGAGGCGCCAAGTAAAAGAGCACGCCACAGGCCCCGGCCGGTGGCCGGACCTGGCGACGTAGACCCCGCGCCCTCCCCCACCACCCCAACCCGAGCCACACCTCAGGAGGCAGGAAGGGGTGGCTTGGGGGCCGCGACGTTTGTCCCGGCCGAAGGCGTGCCGCTGGAGAGTCGAAGCACGTGCGGTGGCCACGGCAGGCGAGAGTGGCTGCCCGGGCCACTGTGGTTTGGGGCTGAGGAAGAGCGGGAGCGAGGCGAGCGTCCGAGGAGGAGGAGGAGGAGGAGGAGGAGGAGGAGGAGGAGAGACGTCGGGTGGGCGAGGCGAGGCGAGCGAGGGCCAAAAAGGTTGGCAGGGGCGCAGGTGAGGTGGCAGGGCTTGGGCTGGCCGTGGAGGGTGCCGGGTGGCCTTGTCGGGGGTCCGGGGCCGAGGCCGAGGGGTAAGGGGCGAAGCGAGCGAGCGAGCTCTGGCGTGGGCTAAAAGGGGGTTGTGGAGGTGCTGGGGAGGTGGGGAGGCGGAGAGGAAGAAGATAAGGCTTCCCTGACCGGGAGTCGAACCCGGGCCGCGGCGGTGAGAGCGCCGAATCCTAACCACTAGACCACCAGGGAGCGTCAGGCCTCGGGCCTGGCCTGCGCCTCCTGGACCCGGGGCCTCCATCCCGCCCGCTCGGCGCTCCCTTGGCGCCAGCCCCCTGCCTTTGGCAGGCCAGCCGCGCGCGGCCCCCGGCAATGCAGGCGCCCTAGCGTTCTTCCTGCCCGGCTGCACCCTCAAAACACTGCGCGCGCCTCCTTCTCGCACACACGCACACGGCCGCGGGCCCGGCTCCCGGCCTCCGGCTCCCGGCTCCGGGCCAGGAGGGCCCTGCGGTTCCGCAAAAGGTCGGCCCGCTGCGTTGGCCGGGAATCGAACCCGGGTCAACTGCTTGGAAGGCAGCTATGCTCACCACTATACCACCAACGCTGCACAGCCCGCGCCGCCCCGAGATGCCGGCCCGGGGCTCGCGCCGGCGCCGTCACGCCGCCGCCGCTGCCGCCGCCCGGCGCAGCCCTGCCCCGACGCCCCGCCCGCTCGCAGCTCGGCGCTGCCCCAGGCGCCGCCAACGGCCGCCCCGCGCCAGACGCAGCGGCCCTCGTCCGCCGGCCCGACCGCCTCTGGGGGCGCCCTGGCCGCCGTTCGACCCGACCAAAGCCAAAGCCGACCCCGACCCCGTCACGTCCGCCCTCCTCCTCCCTCCTCAGGTCCTGCGGCAGCGGGCTCGGCCAAGCCCTTCTCCACCGGCGGCTCCGCCAGGCCACTTCCGCGAGGCACCGAGGCGGGGGACCCATCCGACCCCCGACCCGTCCCGGCAGCTGTGCAGCTGTGCGTCGCGTCGCAAGGAGCCCATTGCGCCAGCCACCTTGGCAGGGCCGCTCGTCGGGCGCCGTGGGGAGGAGCAGAGGAAGCCCTCGCTCGGCTGCGGCGAGCAAGCGCCCGGCGAGGAGGAGGACAAGGAGGAGGGGAGAAGGGTCCGGGTGGGCGAGGGTGGGCAGCCGGGGCACGAGTCGGCGGCCTGCGCCTCGCTGGAGGGCGGGGGAGGGAGAAGAAGGGCCCTTGGGCGCAAGCGGCTGGACGGAGAGCGGTGCCGGCGACCAAAAGAGGGCGTCTTGCCTCCCCGTCGGGGAATCGAACCCCGGTCTCCCGCGTGACAGGCGGGGATACTCACCACTATACTAACGAGGACGGCGGCGGCCGCCCCGGCGCGCGATCGCTGTCCGGCTGCCCGCCGACGCCTACCCTGCTCTCGACCTCCTGCCCACCACGGCTGCCCGGCGCGTGCCCGGCCCGGCCCGACCCGACCCCTAAACAATCGCGTCATTCGACAAAGCAGATGGCGACCTCGATGCGGATGCGGACCCGGACCCGGACCCGGACCCGGACCCGGGGCTGCTCAACGCTCCGAGTGCGCGCTGCCTGTTGCCTCCAGTGCGGGGATCGCGCCGGCAGGAAGAGGCCCGAGAGGGCGAGCAAGGCGGCGGGGAGAAGGTGGGCGCGCGCCGTGCCACGTCCGCCGCGAGGAGAGGCGCGGGTGGGGGCTGGCGGCAGAGGACGGCCGCACCCCGGGGACGCGGCCCGGCGGGGGCCGGGGGTGGGCGAGGGTGTGTGGGCGGCGGAGCCCGGCGAGTCTCCCCGCCGGTCGGCGCGCGGGTCCCGTCCCTTGCGCGCCCACACAGCGGCCCGCCAGGCGCCGCGTGCGGCCAGGGTGGCACCGCTCTGCGCGTCGGGTCCCAGCCAGGTGAGCGGACACGCGCCCAGGCCCGCCGTCAGGATGGCCGAGCGGTCTAAGGCGCTGCGTTCAGGTCGCAGTCTCCCCTGGAGGCGTGGGTTCGAATCCCACTCCTGACACGCCAACCTTTTGGCCCGCCCAACAAATGCCCGGGTCCCGGGCCTCCGCGACACCCCGTCGCAGCTCTTTACCGCCTTACCGTCCGTCGCTGGCTTGCGCTCTTGCCGCCTCTCCAAAGTCCAGCCCCTACACCCACGCCTCTCGCCCCACCAGCTGCTCAGGCACGGCCACCTTTCCTGCCGACCCGTGCGCCGGCCTGGCAGAAATAGCCCAGGAGGGTGCTCCGGCGCCTTGAACCCCCTGGCAACTGGCTTGCTGGACGCACGCGCTCCCCCACCCACTCACACACCCTTCCTACCTGACCCCCCGCACGCGGAAGCTTCAGGACTTTGCACCACATCTTTCCCTCCCCTGCTTCCCCTCCCCGCCCCGGCGCCCCCCACCTCCCTCCGACCCGATCCCTGCGCCCCACCCCCTCCCCGCGCCCCCTCCCCCCGCTCCGTGCTTGTGGGTTCCCCCCTCCCTAACTGCCTCCCTCCCACTCCCGTCTCCGCTCCCACTGCCGCTCCCTCACCGCGCCCTGCGTGAAGAAAGCCCTCCACGGGTCACCGTCCGACTTCTGTCTGCTGAACAGCGACTCCCTCTGAGAGCCTGACACTCGCGCAACCAGCAGCACAACCGTCCGACGTTCTGTCCTTGCCGCCAGCCCCGCCCGCCTGCCCACCCATGCCATTCTCTCCACACCCTACTGAGGTCGCGGTCCCCATCTTGCTGGCCTGTGCCACCCACCGCGATTTTTCACCTCGGGGCCTCGCCCTGGCCACCTGCCTGCCTCCCAGGACACGCGCAGCGCAGCCATCTGCTCGCCAGCCAACGACAGAGCCCTCCCTGCACAGGGCCTGCCTGGCACCTGAGCCCAAGCCGGGAAGGTTGCTCCAGTGAGTAGCCAGCAGAAGCCCTGGGCCCCCCCCCCCGTCACGCACCCGCCAACGTCCGGCCCCCAGCCGGGGCCACCCCCCTCGGCGGCCACACCGCGTCTCCAAGCGGGAAACCGCAGCCGGGGCCGAACCCCACCACACCGGCGCGCTCCCTCAGCGGGCTGCCCGCGAGCCGGCAGCCACTGCGCCACAGCGCTCCTCCGATCCGAGACCGCGCTCCTGCCTCGCCACCGACGCACCGGAGCTGGACCCTGGCCGGGGAGCCGTCGGCCAGAGCGCAGAAGCCAGGCTCGGGCACTTGGCCTGGCCTCTGGGCCTGAGGCCCGCTCGGCGGCGGGCGGCGGCGGAGGCCGCGCTCCCGGGCCTCCAGCTCCGACGGCTCCCCCCACGCCCCGCCGCCCCCGCCCTCGCACAGCCGGAGCACCGTTCCCGCCCGTGCCCGCCCTCGCGCCCAGCGCCCCGGCAAGAAAGCCAGCCGCCCAAGGCACTTTGGGACCGGGCTGTGGGTCGTCGAAGGAAACGTCGGCCTTCAGCTGCACCCGCCCACAGATCGCCTACCCTGACTGGCATTCGGGCGCGGGCCAGGCTTGGTCCGGCTCCCGGCTGCCTCTGGCGACGCCGGCCATCTCGCCGCGGCCCTGGGCGGCAGAGAAGGCGCGGCACGGGCCGAGCCTGCCTCGGTGCCTCGGTGCCTCCTCGCCCGCCCCCTTGCGACCGCGCCTGCGCCCTAGCGCCCTTCACGTACCTGGAGCCTCTCTTGGAGCCCACCAGTCCGCCGCCTGCTCAGATGGAGCAGGTGGCCGCGGAGGGCGGGCGGGGACCAGCGTCGGGCGGCTGGTGGCGGCGGCCATCGGTGCATGGGTGGTTCAGTGGTAGAATTCTCGCCTGCCACGCGGGAGGCCCGGGTTCGATTCCCGGCCCATGCAGCACCCCGATCCCCTTTTGGTCCCGCCGCCCCAACGCCGAGCGAGGCTTCCTCTCTCCCGCGCTCAAGGCACCTGTCCCACACCGGCTCTGCGGCCCACCGCAGCACATTCCACGTGCTCTCGTCTCCCCCGCCCCCACCCCCAAGCCCCCTCTCTCGCCCTGGAGACAGAAAGTGCACGCGGGGAACCAAGCCCCCGTGCCCAGACACCTCGACCGCTCAGCCACTCTTGTGCCCACACGCCTTCCTTGTCCCTCTGCTCTTCGCTCCCGTGACCCCGCTCGGCTCACGCCTTTCGCTTCGAGGAAGGCTACCCTGCACCACACACTGGCCCCCGCACGCCCCACTCCGTCACGGGGGTTCGCCCCCGCTCTCTGCCTCGCTCTACCCCCGCTCCGAGAATCAGACCGTGTCGGTTCCTACCACCAGTAGGAGGCAACTTGCCACTCCTACGAGTGATCCACCGCATTCTCCCCGACGGTCACCGACTCGTGATGGCGCGCGCTCCAGTCGTTCCGAAGAGTTCCACGATATCATCACGATGCACACACACAGCGAGCATTCATTCACCTTCTCCCGCTTGGCCGCTCTATTTCCCAAACGCTGGCCCGCCCCTCCACCACTAAAACCACCTCCGCCGCCACCACCACCAAGTCCACCGAGTCACCTCCACCAGGGCCAGCACCACCGCTATCGTCACCGCCGCCGCCACGAACACCCCCGTCGCAGGCAGCACCACCACCCCGAGAACCACCGCGGACACTCCCGGGTCCAACAGCACCACAGCCTGCAAACCCCAAGCGGCACCGCCAGCCCCAGCACCTCCTCCTCCACCCCTCACCACCCTCCTACTCCCCCAGACACCCCTACTCCTCTCCTGCCCCACACTCCCCTCCCCGCTCCGCCCCCACCCGCGGCCCCCACGTTCCAAATTCTGCTTGGCCGGGGACCGCGGGTTGCATTCGTCCCTTTGGCCTCTTTTCAACTCAACCCCAGACACACACCTGAGACCCGACTCTTTGTCGCGGGCAGAGATCACTTGTGTCTCTGGGGCAGTTGAATTCCCCACCCTTGCCTGCTGCCTACCCCTCCTCTCACCCTACTCCTTCGCCTGACCACCTCGCAGCACAGGACACCAGTCTCGCCGGCCTGGGCCCTCTCCCACCACGGGGGCTTCCATCTTCCTCGCGCCAGGGCCCACGCCCCCTGCCCGCCACCTGCTGTTCCTTCCAGCCCCCAGGCTCACCCCCTCCATCCCTCCGCCACCAACCCCGTGGACCCCGGGCCCCTCTACGCACACTTCCACCGGTCCTGTCCTCCTCCCTCGGGCCCCTCGGACAAACCCCTGCTCCGTCCCCACCGGCACCCTAAACCTCGGCCCCCCCACCGCACCGCCCCCCCCCCCCCCGCGGCACCCGTGCCGGGCAAGGTGCGCCACCGCCCGGAGCCTGTGCAGAGCCCCTGCCTGAGCGGCCAGCCGCACTCCCGGCCACATCCCGCAAGCCCCGCACCTCCCCGCCCACGCTCCACTCCGACCCACCCGGGACGCCCTCCCACACCTCCCCCGTGAGCAGCACGACGCTCACGGCCGTCCCCTCTTTTCGGGGTCGTTTGGCCCTGTGCCCTGACCCGCGTGGGAGGCCACCCACGGGAACAGACACCTTCATCCCGCTCTGTCACCCGCCCACCCACACTCACCCCCCCCCAACACCCCGGCCAGGCCGGTGAGGGAACTTCCTGCGCTGGCGGTGAGCACCCCCATGCCCACAGGGGCTCCTCGGCACACGTCAGAACGGCTCCGTCTAAACCCGCGGAGTGTGCCGCCGCCGCCGCCGCCGCCGCGGCGGCTCTCTGCCCTTCCTGGGCTCGGCTCTCCACTTTTGCCTCCGAAGGAGCCAGTCGGCGAAGAGGTGTTCAAGTCGCTGTCAGCGGCCCGGTTGTTGTGGCGGGAAGGAGACCGAGAGCTGCCACCTACTTCGGGGAGTGTCCACAGAAGGAGATGGATCCAAGGGTGGAGACAGGGATGGCGTCCATCCTGGGTGGCTGGATGGTCGGTAAGGCGGGAACGGGAACGCATCGGACCGTCCAATCTAGGTGGCGGGTGGGGGGAGGGGTGTGTCGGGCAGGGAAGCGTTCCCGGTAACCTTCTGGCCACTTGGTGAGAGGACTGAGAGCGTCGGTGATGCCCAGTCGAATACAATGTTGGCCAGAAGTCCACTCTGTCATCCCTCTGCCTCCAGCCCCCCACCCCCCCTGCTTGGCCAGACTGGCCTCCTCCATCTCCCTGCTCTGTCTCCTCCGCCGCCGCCGCCCGGTGGTCTAGCTACCCGGACAGACGGACGGGTCCAGGTTCATTCTGACTTCTCCGCCTCCCGGGCGCCAGGCTCCGGCTCTCGGCTCCCCTCGGCGCACGAGACCACGACGCACTTGGCGCCCAATCGGCGGCCCCGGGGAGACGCAGCCGGCACAGGACCTGGCCGGCGGCGGCGGGTAAGCTGCCCGCGCCTTCGCCGGCACGAGGCGCCAAGTAAAAGAGCACGCCACAGGCCCCGGCCGGTGGCCGGACCTGGCGACGTAGACCCCGCGCCCTCCCCCACCACCCCAACCCGAGCCACACCTCAGGAGGCAGGAAGGGGTGGCTTGGGGGCCGCGACGTTTGTCCCGGCCGAAGGCGTGCCGCTGGAGAGTCGAAGCACGTGCGGTGGCCACGGCAGGCGAGAGTGGCTGCCCGGGCCACTGTGGTTTGGGGCTGAGGAAGAGCGGGAGCGAGGCGAGCGTCCGAGGAGGAGGAGGAGGAGGAGGAGGAGGAGGAGGAGAGACGTCGGGTGGGCGAGGCGAGGCGAGCGAGGGCCAAAAAGGTTGGCAGGGGCGCAGGTGAGGTGGCAGGGCTTGGGCTGGCCGTGGAGGGTGCCGGGTGGCCTTGTCGGGGGTCCGGGGCCGAGGCCGAGGGGTAAGGGGCGAAGCGAGCGAGCGAGCTCTGGCGTGGGCTAAAAGGGGGTTGTGGAGGTGCTGGGGAGGTGGGGAGGAAGAAGATAAGGCTTCCCTGACCGGGAATCGAACCCGGGCCGCGGCGGTGAGAGCGCCGAATCCTAACCACTAGACCACCAGGGAGCGTCAGGCCTCGGGCCTGGCCTGCGCCTCCTGGACCCGGGGCCTCCATCCCGCCCGCTCGGCGCTCCCTTGGCGCCAGCCCCCTGCCTTTGGCAGGCCAGCCGCGCGCGGCCCCCCGGCAATGCAGGCGCCCTAGCGTTCTTCCTGCCCGGCTGCACCCTCAAAACACTGCGCGCGCCTCCTTCTCGCACACACGCACACGGCCGCGGGCCCGGCTCCCGGCCTCCGGCTCCCGGCTCCGGGCCAGGAGGGCCCTGCGGTTCCGCAAAAGGTCGGCCCGCTGCGTTGGCCGGGAATCGAACCCGGGTCAACTGCTTGGAAGGCAGCTATGCTCACCACTATACCACCAACGCTGCACAGCCCGCGCCGCCCCGAGATGCCGGCCCGGGGCTCGCGCCGGCGCCGTCACGCCGCCGCCGCTGCCGCCGCCCGGCGCAGCCCTGCCCCGACGCCCCGCCCGCTCGCAGCTCGGCGCTGCCCCAGGCGCCGCCAACGGCCGCCCCGCGCCAGACGCAGCGGCCCTCGTCCGCCGGCCCGACCGCCTCTGGGGGCGCCCTGGCCGCCGTTCGACCCGACCAAAGCCAAAGCCGACCCCGACCCCGTCACGTCCGCCCTCCTCCTCCCTCCTCAGGTCCTGCGGCAGCGGGCTCGGCCAAGCCCTTCTCCACCGGCGGCTCCGCCAGGCCACTTCCGCGAGGCACCGAGGCGGGGGACCCATCCGACCCCCGACCCGTCCCGGCAGCTGTGCAGCTGTGCGTCGCGTCGCAAGGAGCCCATTGCGCCAGCCACCTTGGCAGGGCCGCTCGTCGGGCGCCGTGGGGAGGAGCAGAGGAAGCCCTCGCTCGGCTGCGGCGAGCAAGCGCCCGGCGAGGAGGAGGACAAGGAGGAGGGGAGAAGGGTCCGGGTGGGCGAGGGTGGGCAGCCGGGGCACGAGTCGGCGGCCTGCGCCTCGCTGGAGGGCGGGGGAGGGAGAAGAAGGGCCCTTGGGCGCAAGCGGCTGGACGGAGAGCGGTGCCGGCGACCAAAAGAGGGCGTCTTGCCTCCCCGTCGGGGAATCGAACCCCGGTCTCCCGCGTGACAGGCGGGGATACTCACCACTATACTAACGAGGACGGCGGCGGCCGCCCTGGCGCGCGATCGCTGTCCGGCTGCCCGCCGACGCCTACCCTGCTCTCGACCTCCTGCCCACCACGGCTGCCCGGCGCGTGCCCGGCCCGGCCCGACCCGACCCCTAAACAATCGCGTCATTCGACAAAGCAGATGGCGACCTCGATGCGGATGCGGACCCGGACCCGGACCCGGGGCTGCTCAACGCTCCGAGTGCGCGCTGCCTGTTGCCTCCAGTGCGGGGATCGCGCCGGCAGGAAGAGGCCCGAGAGGGCGAGCAAGGCGGCGGGGAGAAGGTGGGCGCGCGCCGTGCCACGTCCGCCGCGAGGAGAGGCGCGGGTGGGGGCTGGCGGCAGAGGACGGCCGCACCCCGGGGACGCGGCCCGGCGGGGGCCGGGGGTGGGCGAGGGTGTGTGGGCGGCGGAGCCCGGCGAGTCTCCCCGCCGGTCGGCGCGCGGGTCCCGTCCCTTGCGCGCCCACACAGCGGCCCGCCAGGCGCCGCGTGCGGCCAGGGTGGCACCGCTCTGCGCGTCGGGTCCCAGCCAGGTGAGCGGACACGCGCCCAGGCCCGCCGTCAGGATGGCCGAGCGGTCTAAGGCGCTGCGTTCAGGTCGCAGTCTCCCCTGGAGGCGTGGGTTCGAATCCCACTCCTGACACGCCAACCTTTTGGCCCGCCCAACAAATGCCCGGGTCCCGGGCCTCCGCGACACCCCGTCGCAGCTCTTTACCGCCTTACCGTCCGTCGCTGGCTTGCGCTCTTGCCGCCTCTCCAAAGTCCAGCCCCTACACCCACGCCTCTCGCCCCACCAGCTGCTCAGGCACGGCCACCTTTCCTGCCGACCCGTGCGCCGGCCTGGCAGAAATAGCCCAGGAGGGTGCTCCGGCGCCTTGAACCCCCTGGCAACTGGCTTGCTGGACGCACGCGCTCCCCCACCCACTCACACACCCTTCCTACCTGACCCCCCGCACGCGGAAGCTTCAGGACTTTGCACCACATCTTTCCCTCCCCTGCTTCCCCTCCCCGCCCCGGCGCCCCCCACCTCCCTCCGACCCGATCCCTGCGCCCCACCCCCTCCCCGCGCCCCCTCCCCCCGCTCCGTGCTTGTGGGTTCCCCCCTCCCTAACTGCCTCCCTCCCACTCCCGTCTCCGCTCCCACTGCCGCTCCCTCACCGCGCCCTGCGTGAAGAAAGCCCTCCACGGGTCACCGTCCGACTTCTGTCTGCTGAACAGCGACTCCCTCTGAGAGCCTGACACTCGCGCAACCAGCAGCACAACCGTCCGACGTTCTGTCCTTGCCGCCAGCCCCGCCCGCCTGCCCACCCATGCCATTCTCTCCACACCCTACTGAGGTCGCGGTCCCCATCTTGCTGGCCTGTGCCACCCACCGCGATTTTTCACCTCGGGGCCTCGCCCTGGCCACCTGCCTGCCTCCCGGGACACGCGCAGCGCAGCCATCTGCTCGCCAGCCAACGACAGAGCCCTCCCTGCACAGGGCCTGCCTGGCACCTGAGCCCAAGCCGGGAAGGTTGCTCCAGTGAGTAGCCAGCAGAAGCCCTGGGCCCCCCCCCCCGTCACGCACCCGCCAACGTCCGGCCCCCAGCCGGGGCCACCCCCCTCGGCGGCCACACCGCGTCTCCAAGCGGGAAACCGCAGCCGGGGCCGAACCCCACCACACCGGCGCGCTCCCTCAGCGGGCTGCCCGCGAGCCGGCAGCCACTGCGCCACAGCGCTCCTCCGATCCGAGACCGCGCTCCTGCCTCGCCACCGACGCACCGGAGCTGGACCCTGGCCGGGGAGCCGTCGGCCAGAGCGCAGAAGCCAGGCTCGGGCACTTGGCCTGGCCTCTGGGCCTGAGGCCCGCTCGGCGGCGGGCGGCGGCGGAGGCCGCGCTCCCGGGCCTCCAGCTCCGACGGCTCCCCCCACGCCCCGCCGCCCCCGCCCTCGCACAGCCGGAGCACCGTTCCCGCCCGTGCCCGCCCTCGCGCCCAGCGCCCCGGCAAGAAAGCCAGCCGCCCAAGGCACTTTGGGACCGGGCTGTGGGTCGTCGAAGGAAACGTCGGCCTTCAGCTGCACCCGCCCACAGATCGCCTACCCTGACTGGCATTCGGGCGCGGGCCAGGCTTGGTCCGGCTCCCGGCTGCCTCTGGCGACGCCGGCCATCTCGCCGCGGCCCTGGGCGGCAGAGAAGGCGCGGCACGGGCCGAGCCTGCCTCGGTGCCTCGGTGCCTCCTCGCCCGCCCCCTTGCGACCGCGCCTGCGCCCTAGCGCCCTTCACGTACCTGGAGCCTCTCTTGGAGCCCACCAGTCCGCCGCCTGCTCAGATGGAGCAGGTGGCCGCGGAGGGCGGGCGGGGACCAGCGTCGGGCGGCTGGTGGCGGCGGCCATCGGTGCATGGGTGGTTCAGTGGTAGAATTCTCGCCTGCCACGCGGGAGGCCCGGGTTCGATTCCCGGCCCATGCAGCACCCCGATCCCCTTTTGGTCCCGCCGCCCCAACGCCGAGCGAGGCTTCCTCTCTCCCGCGCTCAAGGCACCTGTCCCACACCGGCTCTGCGGCCCACCGCAGCACATTCCACGTGCTCTCGTCTCCCCCGCCCCCACCCCCAAGCCCCCTCTCTCGCCCTGGAGACAGAAAGTGCACGCGGGGAACCAAGCCCCCGTGCCCAGACACCTCGACCGCTCAGCCACTCTTGTGCCCACACGCCTTCCTTGTCCCTCTGCTCTTCGCTCCCGTGACCCCGCTCGGCTCACGCCTTTCGCTTCGAGGAAGGCTACCCTGCACCACACACTGGCCCCCGCACGCCCCACTCCGTCACGGGGGTTCGCCCCCGCTCTCTGCCTCGCTCTACCCCCGCTCCGAGAATCAGACCGTGTCGGTTCCTACCACCAGTAGGAGGCAACTTGCCACTCCTACGAGTGATCCACCGCATTCTCCCCGACGGTCACCGACTCGTGATGGCGCGCGCTCCAGTCGTTCCGAAGAGTTCCACGATATCATCACGATGCACACACACAGCGAGCATTCATTCACCTTCTCCCGCTTGGCCGCTCTATTTCCCAAACGCTGGCCCGCCCCTCCACCACTAAAACCACCTCCGCCGCCACCACCACCAAGTCCACCGAGTCACCTCCACCAGGGCCAGCACCACCGCTATCGTCACCGCCGCCGCCACGAACACCCCCGTCGCAGGCAGCACCACCACCCCGAGAACCACCGCGGACACTCCCGGGTCCAACAGCACCACAGCCTGCAAACCCCAAGCGGCACCGCCAGCCCCAGCACCTCCTCCTCCACCCCTCACCACCCTCCTACTCCCCCAGACACCCCTACTCCTCTCCTGCCCCACACTCCCCTCCCCGCTCCGCCCCCACCCGCGGCCCCCACGTTCCAAATTCTGCTTGGCCGGGGACCGCGGGTTGCATTCGTCCCTTTGGCCTCTTTTCAACTCAACCCCAGACACACACCTGAGACCCGACTCTTTGTCGTGGGCAGAGGTCACTTGTGTCTCTGGGGCAGTTGAATTCCCCACCCTTGCCTGCTGCCTACCCCTCCTCTCACCCTACTCCTTCGCCTGACCACCTCGCAGCACAGGACACCAGTCTCGCCGGCCTGGGCCCTCTCCCACCACGGGGGCTTCCATCTTCCTCGCGCCAGGGCCCACGCCCCCTGCCCGCCACCTGCTGTTCCTTCCAGCCCCCAGGCTCACCCCCTCCATCCCTCCGCCACCAACCCCGTGGACCCCGGGCCCCTCTACGCACACTTCCACCGGTCCTGTCCTCCTCCCTCGGGCCCCTCGGACAAACCCCTGCTCCGTCCCCACCGGCACCCTAAACCTCGGCCCCCCCACCGCACCGCCCCCCCCCCCCCCCCCCCCGCGGCACCCGTGCCGGGCAAGGTGCGCCACCGCCCGGAGCCTGTGCAGAGCCCCTGCCTGAGCGGCCAGCCGCACTCCCGGCCACATCCCGCAAGCCCCGCACCTCCCCGCCCACGCTCCACTCCGACCCACCCGGGACGCCCTCCCACACCTCCCCCGTGAGCAGCACGACGCTCACGGCCGTCCCCTCTTTTCGGGGTCGTTTGGCCCTGTGCCCTGACCCGCGTGGGAGGCCACCCACGGGAACAGACACCTTCATCCCGCTCTGTCACCCGCCCACCCACACTCACCCCCCCCCAACACCCCGGCCAGGCCGGTGAGGGAACTTCCTGCGCTGGCGGTGAGCACCCCCATGCCCACAGGGGCTCCTCGGCACACGTCAGAACGGCTCCGTCTAAACCCGCGGAGTGTGCCGCCGCCGCCGCCGCCGCCGCCGCGGCTCTCTGCCCTTCCTGGGCTCGGCTCTCCACTTTTGCCTCCGAAGGAGCCAGTCGGCGAAGAGGTGTTCAAGTCGCTGTCAGCGGCCCGGTTGTTGTGGCGGGAAGGAGACCGAGAGCTGCCACCTACTTCGGGGAGTGTCCACAGAAGGAGATGGATCCAAGGGTGGAGACAGGGATGGCGTCCATCCTGGGTGGCTGGATGGTCGGTAAGGCGGGAACGGGAACGCATCGGACCGTCCAATCTAGGTGGCGGGTGGGGGGAGGGGTGTGTCGGGCAGGGAAGCGTTCCCGGTAACCTTCTGGCCACTTGGTGAGAGGACTGAGAGCGTCGGTGATGCCCAGTCGAATACAATGTTGGCCAGAAGTCCACTCTGTCATCCCTCTGCCTCCAGCCCCCCACCCCCCCTGCTTGGCCAGACTGGCCTCCTCCATCTCCCTGCTCTGTCTCCTCCGCCGCCGCCGCCCGGTGGTCTAGCTACCCGGACAGACGGACGGGTCCAGGTTCATTCTGACTTCTCCGCCTCCCGGGCGCCAGGCTCCGGCTCTCGGCTCCCCTCGGCGCACGAGACCACGACGCACTTGGCGCCCAATCGGCGGCCCCGGGGAGACGCAGCCGGCACAGGACCTGGCCGGCGGCGGCGGGTAAGCTGCCCGCGCCTTCGCCGGCACGAGGCGCCAAGTAAAAGAGCACGCCACAGGCCCCGGCCGGTGGCCGGACCTGGCGACGTAGACCCCGCGCCCTCCCCCACCACCCCAACCCGAGCCACACCTCAGGAGGCAGGAAGGGGTGGCTTGGGGGCCGCGACGTTTGTCCCGGCCGAAGGCGTGCCGCTGGAGAGTCGAAGCACGTGCGGTGGCCACGGCAGGCGAGAGTGGCTGCCCGGGCCACTGTGGTTTGGGGCTGAGGAAGAGCGGGAGCGAGGCGAGCGTCCGAGGAGGAGGAGGAGGAGGAGGAGGAGGAGGAGGAGGAGGAGGAGGAGAGACGTCGGGTGGGCGAGGCGAGGCGAGCGAGGGCCAAAAAGGTTGGCAGGGGCGCAGGTGAGGTGGCAGGGCTTGGGATGGCCGTGGAGGGTGCCGGGTGGCCTTGTCGGGGGTCCGGGGCCGAGGCCGAGGGGTAAGGGGCGAAGCGAGCGAGCGAGCTCTGGCGTGGGCTAAAAGGGGGTTGTGGAGGTGCTGGGGAGGTGGGGAGGCGGAGAGGAAGAAGATAAGGCTTCCCTGACCGGGAATCGAACCCGGGCCGCGGCGGTGAGAGCGCCGAATCCTAACCACTAGACCACCAGGGAGCGTCAGGCCTCGGGCCTGGCCTGCGCCTCCTGGACCCGGGGCCTCCATCCCGCCCGCTCGGCGCTCCCTTGGCGCCAGCCCCCTGCCTTTGGCAGGCCAGCCGCGCGCGGCCCCCGGCAATGCAGGCGCCCTAGCGTTCTTCCTGCCCGGCTGCACCCTCAAAACACTGCGCGCGCCTCCTTCTCGCACACACGCACACGGCCGCGGCCGCGGGCCCGGCTCCCGGCCTCCGGCTCCCGGCTCCGGGCCAGGAGGGCCCTGCGGTTCCGCAAAAGGTCGGCCCGCTGCGTTGGCCGGGAATCGAACCCGGGTCAACTGCTTGGAAGGCAGCTATGCTCACCACTATACCACCAACGCTGCACAGCCCGCGCCGCCCCGAGATGCCGGCCCGGGGCTCGCGCCGGCGCCGTCACGCCGCCGCCGCTTGCCGCCGCCCGGCGCAGCCCTGCCCCGACGCCCCGCCCGCTCGCAGCTCGGCGCTGCCCCAGGCGCCGCCAACGGCCGCCCCGCGCCAGACGCAGCGGCCCTCGTCCGCCGGCCCGACCGCCTCTGGGGGCGCCCTGGCCGCCGTTCGACCCGACCAAAGCCAAAGCCGACCCCGACCCCGTCACGTCCGCCCTCCTCCTCCCTCCTCAGGTCCTGCGGCAGCGGGCTCGGCCAAGCCCTTCTCCACCGGCGGCTCCGCCAGGCCACTTCCGCGAGGCACCGAGGCGGGGGACCCATCCGACCCCCGACCCGTCCCGGCAGCTGTGCAGCTGTGCGTCGCGTCGCAAGGAGCCCATTGCGCCAGCCACCTTGGCAGGGCCGCTCGTCGGGCGCCGTGGGGAGGAGCAGAGGAAGCCCTCGCTCGGCTGCGGCGAGCAAGCGCCCGGCGAGGAGGAGGACAAGGAGGAGGGGAGAAGGGTCCGGGTGGGCGAGGGTGGGCAGCCGGGGCACGAGTCGGCGGCCTGCGCCTCGCTGGAGGGCGGGGGAGGGAGAAGAAGGGCCCTTGGGCGCAAGCGGCTGGACGGAGAGCGGTGCCGGCGACCAAAAGAGGGCGTCTTGCCTCCCCGTCGGGGAATCGAACCCCGGTCTCCCGCGTGACAGGCGGGGATACTCACCACTATACTAACGAGGACGGCGGCGGCCGCCCCGGCGCGCGATCGCTGTCCGGCTGCCCGCCGACGCCTACCCTGCTCTCGACCTCCTGCCCACCACGGCTGCCCGGCGCGTGCCCGGCCCGGCCCGGCCCGACCCCTAAACAATCGCGTCATTCGACAAAGCAGATGGCGACCTCGATGCGGATGCGGACCCGGACCCGGACCCGGGGCTGCTCAACGCTCCGAGTGCGCGCTGCCTGTTGCCTCCAGTGCGGGGATCGCGCCGGCAGGAAGAGGCCCGAGAGGGCGAGCAAGGCGGCGGGGAGAAGGTGGGCGCGCGCCGTGCCACGTCCGCCGCGAGGAGAGGCGCGGGTGGGGGCTGGCGGCAGAGGACGGCCGCACCCCGGGGACGCGGCCCGGCGGGGGCCGGGGGTGGGCGAGGGTGTGTGGGCGGCGGAGCCCGGCGAGTCTCCCCGCCGGTCGGCGCGCGGGTCCCGTCCCTTGCGCGCCCACACAGCGGCCCGCCAGGCGCCGCGTGCGGCCAGGGTGGCACCGCTCTGCGCGTCGGGTCCCAGCCAGGTGAGCGGACACGCGCCCAGGCCCGCCGTCAGGATGGCCGAGCGGTCTAAGGCGCTGCGTTCAGGTCGCAGTCTCCCCTGGAGGCGTGGGTTCGAATCCCACTCCTGACACGCCAACCTTTTGGCCCGCCCAACAAATGCCCGGGTCCCGGGCCTCCGCGACACCCCGTCGCAGCTCTTTACCGCCTTACCGTCCGTCGCTGGCTTGCGCTCTTGCCGCCTCTCCAAAGTCCAGCCCCTACACCCACGCCTCTCGCCCCACCAGCTGCTCAGGCACGGCCACCTTTCCTGCCGACCCGTGCGCCGGCCTGGCAGAAATAGCCCAGGAGGGTGCTCCGGCGCCTTGAACCCCCTGGCAACTGGCTTGCTGGACGCACGCGCTCCCCCACCCACTCACACACCCTTCCTACCTGACCCCCCGCACGCGGAAGCTTCAGGACTTTGCACCACATCTTTCCCTCCCCTGCTTCCCCTCCCCGCCCCGGCGCCCCCCACCTCCCTCCGACCCGATCCCTGCGCCCCACCCCCTCCCCGCGCCCCCTCCCCCCGCTCCGTGCTTGTGGGTTCCCCCCTCCCTAACTGCCTCCCTCCCACTCCCGTCTCCGCTCCCACTGCCGCTCCCTCACCGCGCCCTGCGTGAAGAAAGCCCTCCACGGGTCACCGTCCGACTTCTGTCTGCTGAACAGCGACTCCCTCTGAGAGCCTGACACTCGCGCAACCAGCAGCACAACCGTCCGACGTTCTGTCCTTGCCGCCAGCCCCGCCCGCCTGCCCACCCATGCCATTCTCTCCACACCCTACTGAGGTCGCGGTCCCCATCTTGCTGGCCTGTGCCACCCACCGCGATTTTTCACCTCGGGGCCTCGCCCTGGCCACCTGCCTGCCTCCCGGGACACGCGCAGCGCAGCCATCTGCTCGCCAGCCAACGACAGAGCCCTCCCTGCACAGGGCCTGCCTGGCACCTGAGCCCAAGCCGGGAAGGTTGCTCCAGTGAGTAGCCAGCAGAAGCCCTGGGCCCCCCCCCCGTCACGCACCCGCCAACGTCCGGCCCCCAGCCGGGGCCACCCCCCTCGGCGGCCACACCGCGTCTCCAAGCGGGAAACCGCAGCCGGGGCCGAACCCCACCACACCGGCGCGCTCCCTCAGCGGGCTGCCCGCGAGCCGGCAGCCACTGCGCCACAGCGCTCCTCCGATCCGAGACCGCGCTCCTGCCTCGCCACCGACGCACCGGAGCTGGACCCTGGCCGGGGAGCCGTCGGCCAGAGCGCAGAAGCCAGGCTCGGGCACTTGGCCTGGCCTCTGGGCCTGAGGCCCGCTCGGCGGCGGGCGGCGGCGGAGGCCGCGCTCCCGGGCCTCCAGCTCCGACGGCTCCCCCCACGCCCCGCCGCCCCCGCCCTCGCACAGCCGGAGCACCGTTCCCGCCCGTGCCCGCCCTCGCGCCCAGCGCCCCGGCAAGAAAGCCAGCCGCCCAAGGCACTTTGGGACCGGGCTGTGGGTCGTCGAAGGAAACGTCGGCCTTCAGCTGCACCCGCCCACAGATCCCCTACCCTGACTGGCATTCGGGCGCGGGCCAGGCTTGGTCCGGCTCCCGGCTGCCTCTGGCGACGCCGGCCATCTCGCCGCGGCCCTGGGCGGCAGAGAAGGCGCGGCACGGGCCGAGCCTGCCTCGGTGCCTCGGTGCCTCCTCGCCCGCCCCCTTGCGACCGCGCCTGCGCCCTAGCGCCCTTCACGTACCTGGAGCCTCTCTTGGAGCCCACCAGTCCGCCGCCTGCTCAGATGGAGCAGGTGGCCGCGGAGGGCGGGCGGGGACCAGCGTCGGGCGGCTGGTGGCGGCGGCCATCGGTGCATGGGTGGTTCAGTGGTAGAATTCTCGCCTGCCACGCGGGAGGCCCGGGTTCGATTCCCGGCCCATGCAGCACCCCGATCCCCTTTTGGTCCCGCCGCCCCAACGCCGAGCGAGGCTTCCTCTCTCCCGCGCTCAAGGCACCTGTCCCACACCGGCTCTGTGGCCCACCGCAGCACATTCCACGTGCTCTCGTCTCCCCCGCCCCCACCCCCAAGCCCCCTCTCTCGCCCTGGAGACAGAAAGTGCACGCGGGGAACCAAGCCCCCGTGCCCAGACACCTCGACCGCTCAGCCACTCTTGTGCCCACACGCCTTCCTTGTCCCTCTGCTCTTCGCTCCCGTGACCCCGCTCGGCTCACGCCTTTCGCTTCGAGGAAGGCTACCCTGCACCACACACTGGCCCCCGCACGCCCCACTCCGTCACGGGGGTTCGCCCCCGCTCTCTGCCTCGCTCTACCCCCACTCCGAGAATCAGACCGTGTCGGTTCCTACCACCAGTAGGAGGCAACTTGCCACTCCTACGAGTGATCCACCGCATTCTCCCCGACGGTCACCGACTCGTGATGGCGCGCGCTCCAGTCGTTCCGAAGAGTTCCACGATATCATCACGATGCACACACACAGCGAGCATTCATTCACCTTCTCCCGCTTGGCCGCTCTATTTCCCAAACGCTGGCCCGCCCCTCCACCACTAAAACCACCTCCGCCGCCACCACCACCAAGTCCACCGAGTCACCTCCACCAGGGCCAGCACCACCGCTATCGTCACCGCCGCCGCCACGAACACCCCCGTCGCAGGCAGCACCACCACCCCGAGAACCACCGCGGACACTCCCGGGTCCAACAGCACCACAGCCTGCAAACCCCAAGCGGCACCGCCAGCCCCAGCACCTCCTCCTCCACCCCTCACCACCCTCCTACTCCCCCAGACACCCCTACTCCTCTCCTGCCCCACACTCCCCTCCCCGCTCCGCCCCCACCCGCGGCCCCCACGTTCCAAATTCTGCTTGGCCGGGGACCGCGGGTTGCATTCGTCCCTTTGGCCTCTTTTCAACTCAACCCCAGACACACACCTGAGACCCGACTCTTTGTCGTGGGCAGAGGTCACTTGTGTCTCTGGGGCAGTTGAATTCCCCACCCTTGCCTGCTGCCTACCCCTCCTCTCACCCTACTCCTTCGCCTGACCACCTCGCAGCACAGGACACCAGTCTCGCCGGCCTGGGCCCTCTCCCACCACGGGGGCTTCCATCTTCCTCGCGCCAGGGCCCACGCCCCCTGCCCGCCACCTGCTGTTCCTTCCAGCCCCCAGGCTCACCCCCTCCATCCCTCCGCCACCAACCCCGTGGACCCCGGGCCCCTCTACGCACACTTCCACCGGTCCTGTCCTCCTCCCTCGGGCCCCTCGGACAAACCCCTGCTCCGTCCCCACCGGCACCCTAAACCTCGGCCCCCCCACCGCACCGCCCCCCCCCCCCCCCCGCGGCACCCGTGCCGGGCAAGGTGCGCCACCGCCCGGAGCCTGTGCAGAGCCCCTGCCTGAGCGGCCAGCCGCACTCCCGGCCACATCCCGCAAGCCCCGCACCTCCCCGCCCACGCTCCACTCCGACCCACCCGGGACGCCCTCCCACACCTCCCCCGTGAGCAGCACGACGCTCACGGCCGTCCCCTCTTTTCGGGGTCGTTTGGCCCTGTGCCCTGACCCGCGTGGGAGGCCACCCACGGGAACAGACACCTTCATCCCGCTCTGTCACCCGCCCACCCACACTCACCCCCAGCACCCCGGCCAGGCCGGTGAGGGAACTTCCTGCGCTGGCGGTGAGCACCCCCATGCCCACAGGGGCTCCTCGGCACACGTCAGAACGGCTCCGTCTAAACCCGCGGAGTGTGCCGCCGCCGCCGCCGCCGCCGCCGCGGCTCTCTGCCCTTCCTGGGCTCGGCTCTCCACTTTTGCCTCCGAAGGAGCCAGTCGGCGAAGAGGTGTTCAAGTCGCTGACAGCGGCCCGGTTGTTGTGGCGGGAAGGAGACCGAGAGCTGCCACCTACTTCGGGGAGTGTCCACAGAAGGAGATGGATCCAAGGGTGGAGACAGGGATGGCGTCCATCCTGGGTGGCTGGATGGTCGGTAAGGCGGGAACGGGAACGCATCGGACCGTCCAATCTAGGTGGCGGGTGGG
>NW_026691713.1:0-53445 GCF_020826845.1 Diceros bicornis minor
TTTCCAATTCGGGCATTCAGAACATATATCACTTTGGTTTAAGCAAGATCTTTCTCATTCCAAGTTGCAAATTACTATGTAGGAACAAGTTTGTATAGGACTTTCAAAGATTCCCAGAACTGAGCTAAAGTGGGTATGTCTCCAACTCCTAGAAATAACTTCATGCCCCATCTCCCTTACCTCCATCTAGTAAGGATCACATAATTCCTAACAAAGTTTTGACACAGATTTCCAATTCGGACATTCAGAATATATAGCACGTTGCTTTAAGCAAGCACTTTCTCATTCCAAGTTGCAAGTTACTATGTAGGAACAAGTTTGTATAGGACTTTCAAAGATTCCCAGAACTGAGCTCAAGTGTTTATGTCTCCAACTCCTAGAAATAACTTCATGCCCAATGTCTCTTACTTCCATCTAGTAAGGATCACATATTTCCTAACAAAGTTTTGACACAGATTCCCAATTCGGGCATTGAGAACATATAGCACGTTGCTTTAAGCAAGCACTTTCTCATTCCAAGTTGCAAGCTGCTGTGTAGAAACAAGTTTGTATAGGAATTGCAATGATTTCCAGAACTGAGCTAAAGTTGGTATATCTCTATCTCCTTGAAAAAACTTCATGCCACTTCTCCCTAACTTCCATCTAGTAAGGAGCTGGTATTTCCTAAACAAGATTTGGCACAGATTCCCTTTTTGAGCATAGAGAAGAAATAGCCTGTTCCTTTGAAGAAACACATTCTGATTCCATGTTGCATGTTGCTGTACAGCAATAAGTTTGTATAGGACTTGCAAAGATGGCCACAGCTGTGAAAATCGGGATATGACTCCAACTCCAGGATATAACTTCATGCCGCATCTCCCTTACTTCCAGCTAGTAAGAATCACAGAAATTCTAAAGAAGATTTGGAACAGATTCATGTTTGGTGCATTGAGAAGAAATAGCATGTTCTTTTGAAGAAGCACTTTCTGATTCCAGTTGCAAGTTGCTATCTAGCAACAAGTTTGTATAGGACTTGCAAAGATTCCCAGAAGTGAGCTAAAGGGGGTATTTCTCCAACTCCTAGAAATAACTTCATGCCCCATCTCCCTTACTTCCAGCTAGTAAGGATCACATATTTCCTCAACAAGATTTGACACAGATTCCCTTTTTGGGCATTGAGAAGAAATAACCCGTTCCTTTGAAGAAACACATTCTGATTCCAAATTGCAAGTTGCTGTCTAGCAATAAGTTTGTATAGGCCTTGCAATGATGCCCACAGCTGGGAAAAACCGGGTATGACTCCAACTCCTGGAAATAACTTCATGCCCCATCTCCCTTACTTCCAGCTAGTAAGGATCACATAAATCCTAAAGAAGATTTGGAACAGATTCATGTTTGGTGCATTGAGAAGACATAGCTTGTTCTTTTGAAGAAGCACTTTCTGATTCCAGTTCCAATTTGCTATCTAGCAACAAGTTTGTATAGGACTTGCAAATATTCCCAGAACTGAGCTAAGGGGGTATGTCTCCAACTCCTAGAAATAACTTCATGCCCCATCTCCCTTACTTCCATCTAGTAAGGATCACTTAATTCCTAACAATGTTTTGACACAGATTCCCAATTCGGGCATTCAGAACATATTGGATGTTGCTTTAAGCAAGCACTTTCTCATTCCAAGTTGCAAGCTGCTGGGTAGAAACAATTTGTATATGACTTGCAATGATTTCCAGAACTGAGCTAATGTGGCTATATCTCTATCTCCTAGAAAAAACTTCATGCCCCATCTCCCTAACTTCCACCTAGTAAGGATCATATATTTCCTAAACAAGATTTGGCACAGATTCCCTTTTTGGGCATTGAGAGGAAATAACCCGTTCCTTTGAAGAAACACATTCTGATTCCAAATTGCAAGTTGCTGTCTAGCAGTAAGGTTGTATAGGCCTTGCAATGATGCCCACATCTGGGAAAAACTGGGTATGACTCCAACTTCTGGAAATAACTTCATGCCCCTTCTCCCTTACTTCCAGCTAGTAAGGATCACATAAATCCTAGAGAAGATTTGGAACAGATTCATGTTTGGTGCATTGAGACAAATAGCATGTTGTTTTGAAGAAGCACTTTCTGATTCCAGTTGCAAGTTGCTCTCTAGCAACAAGTTTATATAGGTATTTCAAAGATGCCCAGAACTGAGCTAAAGTGGGTATGTCTCCAACTCCTAGAAATAACTTCATGCCCCAACTCCCTTACTTCCAGCTAGTAAGGATCACATAATTCCTAACAAAGTTTTGACACAGATTCCCAATTCGGGCATTCAGAACATATAGCACGTTGCTGTAAGCAAGCACTTTCTCATTCCAAGTTCAAGCTGCTATGTAGAAACAAGTTTGTATAGGACTTTCAATGATTGCCAGAACTGAGCTAAAGTGGGTAAGTCTCTATATCCTACAAATAACTTCATGCCCCATCTGCCTTACTTCCATCTAGTAAGGATCACATATTTCCTAAACAAGATTTGGTACAGATTCCCTTTTTGGGCATTGAGAAGAAATAGCCCGTTCCTTTGAAGAAACACATTCTGAGTACAAATTGCAAGTTGCTGTCTAGCAATAAGTTTGTATAGCCCTTTCAAAGATGCCCGCAGCTGGGAAAAACTGGGTATGACTCCAACTCCAGGAGATAACTTCATGCCCCATCTCTCTTGCTTCCATCTTGTCAGGATCACATAATTCGTAAAAATGTTTGGACCCAGATTCCCAATTCGGACATTCAGAACATATAGCACGTTACTTTCAGCAAGCACGTTCTCATTTAAAGTGCCAGCTGCTGTGTAGACACAAGTTTGTATAGGACTTAGAACGATGGCCAGAACTGAGCTAATGTGCGTATTTCTCTATTTCCTAAGAATAACTTCATGCCCCATCTCACTTACTTCCATCTAGCAAGGATCACATATTTCCTAAACAAGATTTGGCACATATTCCCTTTTTGCACATTGAGAAGAAATAGCCCGTTCCTTTGAACAAACACATTCTGATTCCAAATTGCAAGTTGCTGTTTAGCAATCAGTTTGTATGGGACTTGCAAAGACGCCCACATCTGAGAAAATCAGGGTATGACTCCAACTTCAGGAAATCACTTCATGCCCCATCTCCCTTACTTCCAGCTAGTAAGGATCTCATAAATCCGAAAGAATATTTGGAACAGATTCAAGTCTGCGACATTGAGAGGAAATAGCACGTTCCTTTGAAGAAGCACTTTCTGATTCCAAGTTGCAAAATGCTATCTAGCAACAAGGTTGTATAGGACTTCCAAAGATTCCCAGAACTGAGCTACAATGGGTATGTCTCCACTCCTACAAAAAAATTCATGCCCCATCTCCCTTACTTCCACCTAATAAAGATCACATATGACTATAAAAGGAAGTAAGGGAGATCGGGCATGAAGTTATTTCTAGGAGTTGGAGACATTCTCACTCTAGTTCCGTTCTGGGAAGATTTGCAAGTCCTATACAAACTTGTTGCTAGACAGCAACTTGTAACTTGGACTCAGAACGTGCTTCTTCAAAGGAAATTGCTATTTATCTTCATTGCACCAAACATGAATCTGTTCCAAAACTTCTTTAGGATGTATGTGATCCTTACTAGATGAAGTAAGGGAGAAGGGGCATGATGTTATTTCCAGGATTTGGAGTCAGACCCAGTTTTTCTCAACTGTGGGCATCTTGGAAGTCCTATACAAACTTATTGCTAGAAGGCAACTTGCATCTTGGAATCAGAATGTGTTTCTTCAAAGGAACGGGCTCTTTCTTTTCAATGCCCCAATTAGAAATCTGTTACAAAACTTGTTTAAGATTTATGTGATCCTTACTAGATGGAAGTAAGTGAGATGGGACTTGAAGTTATTTCTAGGAGATAGAGACATACCCGCTTTAGCTCAGTTCTAGCAATCTTTGCAAGGCCTATACAAACTTGTTTCTACACAGCAGCTTGCCAGCTGCAATGAGACTGTGCTTGCTCAAAGCAACGTGCTACTCATTCCCAATGCCCTAATTGGGAATCTCTGTCACAATTTTTTAGGACTTATGTGATCCTTACTAGATGGAAGTAAGGGAGATTAGGCATGAAGTTATTTCTAGGAGTTGGCGACATTCCCACGCTAGCTCAGTTCTGGGAATCTTTGCAAGTCCTATACAAACTTGTTGCTAGACAGCAACTTGCAACTTGGACTCAGAACGTGCTTCTCCAAAGAACGTGCTATTTCTCTTCAGTGCACCAAATATGAATCTGTTCTAAAATTTCTTTAGGATTTATGTTATCCTTACTAGCTGGAAGTAAGAGAGATGTGGCATGTTGTTATTTCCAGGAGTTGGAATCATACCCCGTTTTTCTCAGCTGTGGGCATCTTGGAAGTCTTATACAAACTTATTGCTAGAAGGCAACTTGCAACTTTGAATCAGTATGTGTTTAGACCTGCCAAAAAGGCAGATCTTTTAGCCAGAGAAGGCAAATTACCAGACAGTGTGGATCCTGGCGACTGCGCCAAAACTGACGGGAGAAGAGGGAGAATCTCCCTCTGTGCTTTTCCTTTAGGTTCTTATGGCTAGCCAAATAATTACCAAGACAGGTTAGTAGGAAAAAATATTATCATGTTTAATAACATGTATACATGGGAGAAAGCAGGGACACTGCGTTTCTCAACACAATAGCAGAAATTCTCGTCTTAAATACCATGTTCAGCCAATGACAAAGGAGGACTTTGGGGGTGGAGGGAGTCAGTTAAAGGAGATTACCACTAAAGCACAGTAAACCAGAGTACGGTTATTATGCAGCTTTAAGGCCTCAACTTCCACATTGATAAGCCTTTAGAAATGAGGCCATCCTGCTCTCTTCTCAAAACAGAGACGGATATACCTTTACAAAGGGGATTTCCCTTATAAATGTAAATGATTGTCTGGCAACTCCTGGAAGGGTCATACAGAGAATGTGGCCAGAGAGACAGAACGTCTGATAAGATGGGCTTGTTGGTGCCTTTCCTATTGCAACATTTACCCTAGGTTATCTTTACATACATCATGATAGATCTGTTCCAGAAAGGAACCACCATGTCAAATACGTTAGGCAGTTAGTGGGGGAGGTCAAATGTCCCTAGATAAAACAACCAAGGTAAAGAAAGAGATTTCAGGGTGGCCAAATCTTGGGCTCCCACAAAAACCTAAAATTTGGGTTTACGTGCTGTCTGAAAGAGTGTAACCCAACTTTTCTCCACTACAGATTTGAGCAGCTTTTAAATATCTAAGTATACAAAAGGATTAGAAAGGAAAATAGATCCAACTGAAAGGAATTTCGGATGGAACAATGAAATGATGCTGAAGTAAGCCAGCGCACTGAAAAGAGTTTCAGAAAGACCTGCAGTCTCTAAAGGCAGTGGGCAACGTATCCATCAGGTTTCAAGTAGAAAGGGAAATGGGAACAATTGTCTGTCATCTCATGTCCAGGAGATGACAAGCAACAGTCTCTCAGAGAAGAAAAAGATTTCTTTCCAACCGGTCGAACCAGCCACCTGGGCCAGGCCCCTTTCAAGTGGACGAGTTCCAGAGGAGAGAGCCCCGGGGCCTGCCGCCAAGTTTCCTGGGGCGTGTGCTGGGCCCCCTCAGAGGACCAGGCAGCCTGGCAGCCTGTGTGCCAGAGCTGAGATCTGGCGGCCTCCCACACCCGGTTCCCTGTCCTGCCCCGTCCTCCCGAGGGAGGCCGATGGTCCTGGCAGTGGCGAGTGGGGTGGGGCTGGCTGTGAAGCTTTCCTGGGATGCCCCGGGAGAGGGCGCCGGGGGATGGGCTGCCCCTGGCCAGGTCTGAGGCACTGACCCAGCTCAGGGCTGTCGGGGGCGGAGAGAGAAGCCCCTCCGCCTCTTCCCTGAAGCTTCTTATGGCTGGCCAAATCCTTCACAAGACAGGTTCGCTGGAGAAAATAATACCCAGCTTAAGAACACGTGTACAGGGGAGAAACCCGCGAAACTGAGTCTCTCAACACAATGGCAGAGATTCTCCTCCTATCTCCAGCTGCAGACAAAGGAGGATGTTGGGGGTGCGGTTTGGGCATGTGAGACTGGACAAGACAATTGTCATGGAGAGGGACATGTAGACGATTGGATTGTCTGAACCGGTTCCCCTGCAGTGGGGTCAGGCCCGGAAGGGACAGCATGGAGGTGACCATGAAGGGGCCTCTCTGTGGTGTGGTTGGCCCCGGGGGGCCGCGCCTGGGGATGGGGATGGAGGGGGGAAGTGGGATGGCCTGTGATGGTGCTCAGGGCAAGCTGCCCCAGGAAGCACCTCTCTGGTATGCGGATTATTTCGAGCTGAAGACAATAAGGACATTTGACCTCCCCCACTATCTGCCTAAAAAAAATCTGACCTGGTGGCTCATTCCTGGAACAGATCTTCCATCATGATGGCTATAAAGATAATGTAAAATAGATGTTGCAATGGGAGGGGCACACAGCCCCTTTTATCAAAAAACTCTATCTCTCCCTGACCAAATTATCAATAGATGACCCTGAAAAGAATTGTCCTCCTGCCCTCTGAAGTCCCAGGCCACTACCCACCCCTAACACGTTCCTTCGCCTTTAGCTGCAATACTTAAGCAAGCTGCTTAGACAGAGGGATGAGTTGCTCATTTCTGAGCTTTTCCCATGTATACATGTTATTAAACTTGGTATTATTTTCTCCTGCTAACCTGTCTTGTTGATTGTTTGGCCAGCCAGAAGAACCTTAAGGGAAAGGGCAGAGGGAGATTCTCCCTCTTCCCCCGACAGTTTTGGTGTAGTCGCCAGAAGCCATACTGGCTGGCAAGTTGCCTTCTCTGACTGGAAGACCTGCCTTCTCCCTGGACTACTGCAGATGGTGAGATACGGGAACGCCTGACGAAAGCCGGCAAAAGGTAAGACTTCTTACCACGTCAGCCTCCCGGAATCTCTATCTGCGGAGTCCGGCAGAAGGAAGTGGTGAGAATTTTTTCTCTTTCTAAATTTAGATTGGCAGGAGAAAATATTTGGGAAACTAGTTTCTTGGGCTTTTAGTGACTCTTGGTTTAAATTTGGTAGAGTACTCTTGGTTTTTTATCTTGATCCCTTTTCCTCCCAAAAGTAGTCTCTGTTTTTCTCTTTTGTCTGTGTCTTTTGTCATAAGAAGGAAATACCATAGGGTAGGACGCAGGCATAGGCCCTATAAGCCTGCTGTCCGGGCCGGCCCCACAGACTGGTGAGTTTGCGGGTCTCACCAGACCGGCGTCTACAAACTTTGCTGTGGGTTATTATGCACATGAAGTGAAGGCCATTGCCAAGGGCATCTTGGAAGCCAAAAATGCCGCAAATTTAAGTGGGCGCGGGTCGAGCAGTTGAGAGCCATTAGGGCGCTCGCCACTTTCAGAAGACTCCCGTGACAGGATAAGTTGGATCACGGAACGGGGTAGATGACACAGGTCCCCCGCCAACTGCAAGAAAATGTCTGTGCAACGATGAGGTACTCTGTAAAGCACACAGTCCCCGACCCCGCGGCACCTCCCCCGCTAGGTATTATTCTGGCTCCAAGAGACCTAAGGCATGACTAAAGCTGTCATTGTGCACATAAGAAAAAAAAAAACCGGATGAGGTTTTTCCTTCTGTCTTGTTCTGTGTCCTGAGAAAACTTGGCTTTGTGACCAGTGAGAATATTCTCCTTGGTCTCCACCATGCGGAAGGTGCGTTTACTGGGGTGCACCTTGGTGGCCAGTCGAGTAGACTGGGGTTCCGAACTGTCTCTGTCCAGCTGTGCCAAGCTCTCAGGGGAGTCTGAATATCTTTGGGAGTGAATTCTGTGGATCATGGGGGCTACATCATCTGCGCCCTCACCAGGGACGCCTCTTGCGTCCATGGGAAAGATTTATTCTAAGCGTGGAAATTTACCTCCGGGTCTTTCCTTAAAAAGGCTTATTGGTTCGAGTCACTATTGGAATAAATATACAAATGAAGATCCTACTCGTCAATGGCCAGACGACGGATCCTTTGAATTGGAAAAACTTCTAAATTGGGGAAAAAAATGTTTTGAGAGCTCTCACATAATTGCTTAATTGGTACCTAAGAATTAAGGCCAGAAAAAGGAAGGGAAAAATTTGACTAGTCTTAAGACCTTGACTCAGGTTTCAATTGAATTGAGAACATGTAAAAGTGTAAGTGTTGATAAGATTATAAAGGTTGGAATGTTTGAGCTAATTTTATACAAAGAGGTTACATCAACTTTGCCTGAGTATGTTTTAAAATGTCTGACTGGGAATGCTTCTCTTGTCCAAAATTAGAAGACCAAGACCTATTGATAAAAATCTTAATGATAATTATGTTTAAAGGTATAAGAGGTGATGAAATTTACATAAAATTTTGTAGAAAAAAGCTGATGTTATTTCTATTACAGAACTGGTTAACAAAAATAGTAATTTAAATGATGGCTAATTTTATCTGAAGTCTTATGAAGTCTTATAGGCAATCTAAATAATTATTGGGAATAAGTAACTAAATAGTTGTGAAAAGGATGAATGTTGGATGAACTTTAAACAATAATTATGTGTTATGGTGGTTACAGCTTCCAAACTCTTTTTGGTGACTTAAATCTTGAGAGTTTTGCTGTTTTATGATAAAAATTCTCTGAGTATCATCATTTCCAAATAAGATAAGATATTAGACATTGATTGCTAAATGTACATTTGTCTACTTTTGGCTTTTCATTACAGGAAAACTGAAAGGTGTTTTGGGTCTATTGGTAAACATGTGTTTTATTAAAAGATTGTACTATAAAGTAATATATTTCTAGAAGTTATGAAGTGTTTATAAATTTTCCAAGCCAGAAGATACTAATGTAAAAGAAAGTTTACTATTGTTTACTTAGTTTTTACTTACAAATTAAGGTTTCTAAGGGGTAAAATTCCTAATTGGTATATGTGATTGAAGCTACTAAAAATTAAGAAAAATATGTCTGTGTACAAGGAAAGTAAGATGTATAAAGGTACAAAGAATGGAAATATTTTGTTTGGTTAAGAAAGATAAATTTGTCCTCAAGTACTAGGAGGGAAAAGAAAGACATGGGACAAATTCTGAATGTAAAAGGAAAGTTATAGAAGGTTTGTGGAAGAGGAATTCTGGAAAAGGAGTTTTATGCATGGTCAAGTTGGCTAAGATTGAAATGAATTTAATTAAGTAAATGAGTTTTAATAGCAGAAATAAGCTGGTGCAAAATTAAAATTTGGTCTTCTGTCTCTTAAAAGGATAATTTGCTTAAACTTGATAAAGAGGTTACAAAAGATTTTTCTTTACCTTTGAGTAAGTCTACCTAAAAGACAGAAAAAAAAAAAACTGTTAAAATAATTTCCTACGTTCAAAAGACTGAGGTCTCTCTATTAAGACTTTTGGACTGTTAATGCTCTGTTTGCTTTGATTGTTTATATTTTTGACAAGCTCCCCAAAATTCATATCTTAAAGTCTTTTTTTTAACTTTTATTTCTTTAGGAATTTTCAAAGAGCCCTGGAACTTCTCAAAGAAGTTTGCTCTCTTCCTATAAGGGGAAAGATACTGAACTTATTAGGCTTATTCAATATGTTCAAGTACATGGAAAGCATTGTCAGAACAGTGATGATAAGCCTGCTTAGGTGCTATTATGTGGGCAAATGTTATTGACATAGGTGTTTTAAAATTGTATAACATTACTGAAATTCTGATCTGTCCTGGTTATCAGTCATAATTCTGGTTATTATTATTTTAAAGTGTTGTATGTCACAAAATTAACCAAATTTCCTTGTCAATTGCCATTTTGAGGTCTTGTTGTTTACAGACTTATTTCTTTGCTCTAATGCTTTTGCAAAATGTTTCAACTTCAGAAAAATTCATGGAAAGGACTCTGACATTTACACTGGAATACAGGTTTCTGACAAACTTTCTGATCATAAAACTGAACTGGGTAAAAAATTATAGAAATCTGATGGAGAGACTGATAACTTCGTGAAGCTGCTAACAAAAAGATTGGGATCAAGAATGGATTACACAGGACTGAATGAACTGATAAGGATGATTATAATTTTTATGATTTTTCGTTTGAAGTATTGCTGAATTTTTAATGTTTTGTTTTTTCAGATTTAAAGAAAACTTTTTCTCTTTTCTCCTGAGCTAGCTATGACTTATAGCAATTTGGTAAATGATACTTTTGTAAGTAAAATTGAAATATTTATCTTTTTCTCTCTACCTGATCCCTCGAATTTAGAAACTCTTAGTAAGTGAGTATTGTTGTTTTCATGGCAATATAGTTATTTGCATAAGTTCAATAAGAATCTGTTCTCCTTATAACAGGACACAGTTAGAACCACTGGTTCTATTACCAAGGTTGTGACTGGAACATCATATTTGCAATATAACCATACAGGTTTTGAGGAATGAAGATTGGACTTTATGGAATAAAGCCACGTGGAAATATTGGCCTGGTACCTTATGTTCCAAGCAGCACTTACCAGGATAAGTAAAGAATGTCACTTATCTGGCAGGTACAAGGGACCTTGAAATATTTTGGGGAAACCTCGGAATAGAGGAATTCACCCAAATTTATAGGTATTGCAGACAAAGTCTGATGACAAAATCCTTGGCTTGGCTTTCCTGGCCTCGAGAGACCTTTAAAGTTCAATGTGAGATTTCTTGTAAAAAGTTCCAGCAAAGCAGATTTAAAAGAGCCTATGTGATCAACTGCTATTCTTGCTGTACTTATGTAAATAATTGAGCCAACTCTATTGGAACTAGACTTATTTTGCAAACTAGTTTTAATTTTGCTATCAATAAAAATGAGGGTGATTTTAGAGAGAAAAATTATATTTCAGTAAAAACTATTTCAGTATAAATTTGCGGATATTAGATCCTAGTTTTGTTGTCTTTTGAGGTTTTTGTTTTATATCTGTTGACTGGACTGGATCCTGATTTCTTCTAGTCTCCTGAAATAGCTGGCTACAGATGTCCAAACTAACGTTTTTGATTTTTTCCATCATTTTCATTTGAAATCACTGAGAACTGAACCTGCACTTTTTCCTGAAGCCTTACAAACTGAAGCTGATGAACTTGATATAAACTTAAGAGATGACCTGACGACACCATCAGAGACATTTTAAACTGCAAAAGATACTTTGACGCTGACATCTAAAATTCTTCTTCACTGGCTGTCCTCTGAACTCAAAAACTGGTTTACAATTTGCTCTAACCATTAACCCTGTTTTTCTTTCGTTTACACAAATATGTTTTTGGAGTCTGCCATGCTGTTGGCACAATTTGGAAATCCCGTGGATTCTTAACTTCTGCAGGAACTCCTATTGCTAATGGACACTTAATTGCAGCCTTATTACAAGCTATTCACCTTCCTTCAAAAATTGCCATTGTTCATTGTTCAGCCCATACTAAGGAGACTGATGTCATATCTTTAGGGAATGACAGGGCTGACACAGCTGCTAAACATGCAGCTCACTATGGACCCCCTTATCCGTTTTCCACCCAATACTTAAACCTGCCTTTATCCCTGACTGATGTTATTAACTATCAGGCAAATGCCCCAAAATCTGAAAAAGACAATTGGATACAAAAGGGTGCCAAACAATTATCAGATGGATTATACATTGGACCAAATGGACTTCCAGTAGCTCCTTTTCTTTTGACTTTTTGGCTTGCACTTATCTCCCACCAAATGGGACATATGTGCAAACGGGGGATAGTTAAGGAACTGAAAGACAATTGGTTTTGCCCTGGTATCCATAAAATTTCTGACCAAATCACCACCCAGTGCACAACTTGCAAATCTTACCAAGTCTCTGGGAGAAATCAGTGTGATCCAGGAAGTCCTCCCAGGCCCACGCTGCCTTTTGCAGCACTCCAAATGGATTTTATAGACTTGCCTTCAGCTTTAGGTTACTCTCACTGTTTGGTTATTGTCTGTATGTTTAGTGGATGGACTGAATGCTATCCGACCAGACATGCAGATGCCACAACAGTGGTAAAGAAATTAATAACTGAAGTTATTCCTCGCTTTGGCATTCCTTTATGGATTGAATCAGACCAAGGAACTCATTTTACAGCAGAGATAAACCACTTGCTTGCAAAAACTCTGGGATATTCATTAAAATTTCATACCCCATATCACCCTCAGTCATCAGGGCAAGTGGAACATAAAAATCTAGATATAAAAAGAACTCTAGGAAAAGTCTGTCAAGAAACTGGACTTAAATGGCCAGAGGCTCTGCCCTTGGCCCTTATGAAGATTCAAAATACTCCAAATAGAAGGCATGGACTGACTCCTTTTGAAATAGTTTTTGGACGTCCGATGCCTACTGGCGTCTCTAAACCTTCAATTCCTGGATTAAATGAATATTATGGGAACTTCAGTGAACAATTTGATGCTATGACTTGTTATATACAAAAATTAACTAGTATACTTGAAGCATATCGTCAACAGGTAAAAGAGGCATGGCCACCACCTTCTGACAAGCCTTGCCATCCCTTTCGACCAGGAGACCGGGTGTATATCAAGGTCTTTAAAAGAAAACACGCACTGTCACCTCGCTGGGAAGGACCTTATGAAGTCTTACTGACGACCTGCACTGCCATCAAAATAAAGGAAAAATCTTCCTGGATCCATGCGAGCCACGCCAAAATAGACCCAGAACATCACTCTCAAGACAACTGGGAGATAATCCCCACAGGTGACCTTAAACTAAGGATTTCGAGGGCCAAAACCCAGGCCCCAGAAGCAGCCGACATCACGAAGTAGACAGCTTTTCCCAAGATCACGGATTGAGAAAACCTACTTTGACCCATTTCTTCCCCCTTGCTTCAAAACTCCCTATATATTTACACACTCACACACACAAACTATTAGTAGATATATATATATATATATATTTTAATCATTTATTAGAAAGCTGACTGGAGAGTGCTGGTCTCTATCTGTCCCTCTTCCCCTCTCTAAGTCTCCGCTATGGGCTCTTTTCCGATCTGTGTCTTGCTTTTACTAACCCTCTCCTTTTCAACAGGTCGGGCACAGACCAAACACCCCCTTATGCCAGTTTACCAAGCCCTAGCCACACTAACTAATCAATCTGACTGTTGGTTATGTCAACAGCTAGATAGTGCAAAAGAACCTGAACTAGTCTTTGTTCCTGCTGATATGAACACCTGGTAGACTAAGTATGGAAAATGGATGAATAACAGCGTATGGTATCCGCAACAAGGGAAACTTCACTCTGCTTCTTCTCCTGGTGAGTCACATGGGCCCCAGAAAGACTACTTAGAAGGTCAAGGACTGTCCCTTGCCCAAGTACAAGCAATAGGTGAAAGTTTTTCCCTCTGCATTGAAAGTAAACATAGCGCTGGACCTTTCCTGGGTGACATACCGAGACAATATTGCAGTCAAACTCTGTGGTTTGATTCCGCAGGTGGCATCTTTAGAACTCTCAAGGGAATTGTAAGTGACTCTATCACTACTCCCTCTGACACACACATTTGCCAAATCACCAAGTGCTCTGGATGGCCTACGAGCCACCCGTGTGCAACTTGGGGTATCGCAGCTATCCGCATGGTTAGGCTGCCCAATGCCACAGACTATATATGAGTGGATCAAAAATCTGGACTCACCTGGTCAGGTGACAAGACCAGGCTTTATAGCTGCCAAAATCAGACTGCAGGCCTCCTCTACCAGCTATCCTGCAATCTGTTCTGTTCTCGCAGACTGACAGGAGCTCATGGGAAATGGAGATGTTTAGGTAGTAACAGTGCAAGTGGCACAGATCATGAAATAGTCCAGATCCTGGGAACTACAGACTCAATTCTAACCTTGTCTTTAAACTACACTGGTCTTTTCATTTTATGCGGCAACAAAGTGCATAAAGGATTCCCATCTAATTGGTCAGGACGATGCGGACTTGGATACCTAGCTCCTTCTGTCACCAAACACTCCACCTTAAATGCTAGCCAAATTACAAACTTGGGTTAGTTTGTTCATAAGATTGTGCCACATAAACGTGCCAGTCGAGAAATCGTGGAAAATCCATTTGTGTATCACAACTCCAGGTTCTTTTCAGCCTGGAGAGTCCTATTCTCCAGCTTTGGAGATTATGAGTTGGAAAAGGCAATATTAAATCTCTCTATGGTAATGGAACAAGAGTTCAACACCACTATGCAAACCTTGAACATACTCCAGTCAGAGATTAACAGCCTAGCATCTGTGGTGGTCCAAAATCGACGTGCTCTGGATGTGCTTACTGCCCAGCAAGGAGGAGCATGTGCAATCATTGGAAAAAAATGTTGCTTTTATGTGAATCAAACAGGTCAAGTAATATCTAACTTAAATCTATTAAAAGAGAAGATTGACATTTTTCATCAGATAAACGAAGCTCACACATTTTATTGGACTGACTTATTTCCAGGATTGGGGGACTGGTTTAATGGGGTGTGGGGAGAAGTGTTCCGATTTGTTCTTTTCTGCCTGTTCATCCTCATTCTAATCTACGTTCTTTTCTCTCTTTGCAGACTTCTTATCACTCGGATACTAACACGATTTCTCTCTCCACAGTCACCAGCTCAGCTTTTAATATGTGAAACTTCTAAGGAAGTTTCAGAGGAGGGACTGATGGTGCTCAGGGCAAGCTGCCCCAGGAAACACCTCTCTGGTATGCGGATTATTTCGAGCTGAAGACAATAAGGACATTTGACCTCCCCCACTAACTGCCTAAAAAAAATCTGACATGGTGGCTCATTCCTGGAACAGATTTTCTATCATGATGGCTATAAAGAAAATGTAAAATAGATGTTGCCATGGGAGGGGCACAAAGCCCCTTTTATCAAAAAACTCTATCTCTCCCTGACCAAATTATCAATAGATGACCCTGAAAAGAATTGTCCTCCTGCCCTCTGAAGTCCCAGGACACTACCCACCGCCAACACGTTCCTTCGCCTTTAGCTGCAATACTTAAGCAAGCAGCTTAGACAGAGGGACGAGTTGCTCATTTCTGAGCTTCTCCCATATATACATGTTATTAAAATGGGTATTATTTTCTCCTGCTAACCTGTCTTGTTGATTGTTTGGGCAGCCAGAAGAACCTTAAGTGAAAGGGCAGAGGGAGATTCTCCCTCTTCCCCCGACAACTGTGAGTTGGCAGCAGTGGTGGATGCAGATACTCAGAGGTCAGGGATCTCTCACTCTTTCCCTGCCTGTCTGTCTGTGTGTCTCTCACTCTCTCTCTCTCTCTCTCTCTCTTTCTCTCTCGGGGACCTGAGGAGAAGAGGTGGGCGAGCCCTGCCCGCCTCGCCTACCTGCCTTCCTCTCCCCTGGCCCCTTCTTTCTCCGGCTGCTTTGAGTGCCCTGTGGGCTTGGGTTCAACCCCTGAGGCCAAGGGCGCATGCGCCACCCGCCACCGCCAGGGCCTAGGGCGGGCCTCGGGGGTCCTCAGTGAAGGCCCCGCCCGCCCGCCAGGCCAGGCCAGTCCCAGCTGAAGAAGGAACGCCAACGCCCTGCTGGACTTGGCTTCAGCTGTTGTCTCCCTCCCATCCCCCACTTGCAATCAGCTGGCCGGCCGCTTCCCTTCTTTGGAAGCGGTGGTCTGGACCTGGTGGCCAAAGGCCGACTGGGGTGCCAGGTCAAGGCTCTGCCTCGGCCAGCTGCTTTTGCCCGGGCCTCATTTCTTCCTGGAAAGGCAAAACCACGGCCTCACCCCACGCCCGCACTTGTCGACTCCAGCCAGGTGGAGGAAAGGCTCTGTGGAATCCGAAGGGCCGAGACAGGCTTATGGCCAAGCAGTGAGTGAGGCCCCAGCAGGCCGCCGGCTTGGGGAGCCGCTGCCACATGGGCAGGCCCTTCCGGCGACGGGTCCCAGCATCATCTCTGGAGTCGGGAGGGCCTGGCCTTCCTAGCGCCCAGGCCACGGCTCTGAGGAGAAATCCGCGTTGGAGGGCACGCGTGAGGCCCTCGGCCTGAGGGCGCTGGTGCCACGCCGGGGGCGACTGGAAGGCTGGCTGGGCTCGCCTGCTTTGTCCAAAGGAGGCTGGCCAACCAGCCCAACCGGCCACCTGGGCCAGGCCCCTTTCAAGTGGACAAGATCCGGGGGAAAGGGCCCTGGGGCCTGCCGCCAAGTCCCCTGGGGCGTGTGCTGGGCCCCCTCAGAGGAGGGAGCCACCTGGCAACCTGTGTGCCAGACCTTAGATCTGGCGGCCTGCCACACCCGGCTCCCTGCCCTGCCCACGCCTGCCTCCATCCACTCCACGGAGGACGATGGTGTTGGCAGTGCGAGCGGAGATAGTCGTTAGAGACTTCACTTGGAGTTGTAGTCCAAGAGCATCACAGAGGAGCACTGAGCTTGGGCTCGGCCATTTATCCGCTTTGTAACCTGGCTGAGTTTTCTAGCCACTGTACCCAGTCTCTTCATCTAGCAAATGGTGCAAAGAACAACATTGACTACGTCGGGATGCTTTCAGGGTCATGTGAGTTAAGATATGTTCCAGCACAGAGTTTACATTCAGGGTGCAGTCCTTGGCTCAGTAGAAGTGTTCGCTGCTGTTCTTATGATTTTCATTATTTCACGTCCTTATCTTCCTCGTGAGTTCCCTGTCAAACCAACCACGATCCACGGTGTCAGCAGTTTGATTCCAGGTCCCTGCTTCAAGGCCTGCAGAGGGAACCTCGTGCTCATAACCTCCTGTTTTTCTCCCAGTCTCTGGAGGGATGCATTGACCTCTAGCTTGTCTGCACTGAGGCACGGAATGGGGTCCCACACCCAACCCCGCGTCTCCTCCTTTTCATATCTGATGCTTTGGGAAGACTGCTTACTGTTCACTCGGTGGACTATACTCCCTGACATGAGCAACGCACGGGAGAGAGGCGGTAGGAAACACTGATCCATGTAGGGCTCTGAGTTGACCATAACACAGAGTACAGTTGATCAAGGGCCGAGGTAGGGTTCCTTAAGGCAAAGATCTGCCGAGATGAGGGTGTTCTGATGTGACGCCGCCTGAAAATAAAGCAAACACATAAAAGCATATGTAGTGGTCAAAGGGAAAGCACGCCACTAAAAGAATTGATCCCATGAAATACACTATTCTATTTGTTTATGTATCAAATGACTGATAGGAAAGAGCCAGGCGTAGAGATAGTAGACTTGATCAATGTCATAGAGAATTCTTTTAACAGTTGTTCATGCCTTGTGTTTTACATCATTGATTAGGGGAGTATTTTCGTCTTTTCCTTTCCTAGTGTCTCCATCTTTCTCAACTTTTCCAGGAGACATATTTACATTATCCTCTAAAATGTTAGGGAAATTTTAAAAAAGTTATGACACATTGGAAGTTGTTGATTTTGTATATGGGAGGAGCACTAGATTGCAAGTGAATTAGTGATCATTAGAGTTTTAGTTTGGTAAAAGACGGTAGTTGGAGTTGATACCAGGATGTTTGTAACCCAGTTTTTACTTCATTATTTGATGTAGTTTTCCAAATGCCAGAGCCGGTCATTTTTAATGTAATAACTTGTCTCATTTTAGAATATGTGTTCTTGGAGAGGGTGATGCAGGTAAGTAGAAAATAATTTAATGTAGTGACTTGTTTTTCTCCAATGGATCTCTTATAAACCCAACAGCCATATAGCATTCTTTTGTCCAAATGACCTGATGGCACTTTCTTAACTTTTCTTGCTGTGACTCTAGCAATCTAGGGTCACACCACCTTCTCTCTCCTAGTCATGCTTTCAGTTGTAAGAGTGATATTGTCAATAGTACAGTGAGCAATTGGCACACACTCTACTCTTTTCTTACATGTATATATATGTATATGTGTGTGTGTCTATATTTCTCAACTGCGAACTTTGGTAACATAATTGTTAAGGTGTGAACTATTTGCAGTGCACTTAACAACTGATGGCTACACATGATTGTGTAGTGACATCACGGTTAAAACCCTTCTTTGCAACATGTGGCCCCTTTCAGTTTTATTTTCAAGGAAAGGGTTCAATGACTTTTTTCTTTTGGAAGAAGAAAGACTTGCATTTCCATCTTAGAAAATCGAGAACTGGTTTCTTGCCTTTTTTCTTTTTTTGTCTTCAGCTCCTCGTCCTACTGGTTACTAATTCACATGTCCAGTCACTTCAGATTCATGGTGCTAACCCTTTGCCTTGTTCAAGGCTCTGACTTTAATTATTCCATAATCCCTTCTGTGAAGGAGGTTTCTCTCCACGCTCATCTAGCGAGGAAGGAACCGACCCTCCTTTATGTGAACTTGGAGACAGAGGCCAAGGTGAAGCCTCGGTGCCCCTCCACACCAGTGAGCTGCAGAAGGGCTGCAGAGTCCTGTGAATCTTTGGCTCCCCTCCTGGCTCCCTCCGGAGTTGGCATTGCCTGCACGGAGGAGCCCAGCTCCTTACAATCGAATTGGTGAAGTCTCCTGAAGCCGGCTGAAGGATAAGACTGGCCGGAAAGGACATCAGCAAGCAGTGTGCTCCAAAAGTGGGTGGCAGAAACACTCAGAAGAAGAAAACCTTTCCGTTTCTCTTGTTTTCTCTTTATCTTCTCTCCCTTCCTTTTCCTTTCCTTAGATGGTACAGAGCCTGTCCACCCCCCATGGTGGCTGTTTTTCTCCTCAGAGCCCCAGGACAGAGCTGTATCTCTTAGTTGTAGGTCAACCCATGGGGGTTCTTTGCCTGGAGTCCCACGGCAGTTTATTCACATCTCTTTCATTCAAATGATTTCAGTAGTGTAATTTATCTGTTTAGGCATATCTGTCTTCCTTGCAGACCCCCAACATTTCAAGACCTTTGGGCACATAGTAGATGCTTAAGTACTTGAGTGAATCCGTGAAGATCTTTTGTTGAATACGATCTAAATAAATACAATACCTACTCAGCACACGAATGCAGGCACTTGAGAGAGAGTTTGGTGTCTGCTGAAGCAGGCTGTGGACCAGCTTAGGGGCTCAGTGCCAAAGTGACCCAATAGATTTAGACAAAATGAACGAGATAATTAACTTCAATTTTGCAATTCATGGAGAACAGGAGCAGGATATCTAGGTGTGAATCGGGACTTGATCATTCTTGTTGCATCTTTGGAAAATCCAGTCCTTTTTCTTTCTATGGAAACGTGACTGGCCAAGAGAGTGAACGGAGGACTGGCTTTTAGAAAGGCAATTTTGTCACAGGAAGTCCTGGAGGAAAATATATGGAAGGAGAGCTGCTAGAAACATGGCAGAGACGTTTTGTGTAGAAACCCTAAAATGTGGGTTTACATGCTGTCTGAAAGAGTTGTAACCCAACTTTTCTCCACTACAGATTTGAGCAGCTTTTAAATATCTAGGTATACAAAAGGATTAGAAAGGAAAATAGATCCAACTGAAAGGAATTTCGGATGGAACAATGAAATGATGCTGAAGTAAGCCAGCGCACTGAAAAGAGTTTCAGAAAGACCTGCAGTCTCTAAAGGCAGTGGGCAATGTATCCATCAGGTTTCAAGTAGAAAGGGAAATGGGAACAATTGTCTGTCATCTCATGTCCAGGAGATGACAAGCAACAGTCACTCAGAGAAGAAAAAGATTTCTTTCCAACCGGTCGAACCAGCCACCTGGGCCAGGCCCCTTTCAAGTGGACGAGTTCCAGAGGAGAGAGCCCCGGGGCCTGCCGCCAAGTTTCCTGGGGCGTGTGCTGGGCCCCCTCAGAGGACCAGGCAGCCTGGCAGCCTGTGTGCCAGAGCTGAGATCTGGCGGCCTCCCACACCCGGTTCCCTGTCCTGCCCCGTCCTCCCGAGGGAGGCCGATGGTCCTGGCAGTGGCGAGTGGGGTGGGGCTGGCTGTGAAGCTTTCCTGGGATGCCCCGGGAGAGGGCGCCGGGGGATGGGCTGCCCCTGGCCAGGTCTGAGGCACTGACCCAGCTCAGGGCTGTCGGGGGCGGAGAGAGAAGCCCCTCCGCCTCTTCCCTGAAGCTTCTTATGGCTGGCCAAATCCTTCACAAGACAGGTTCGCTGGAGAAAATAATACCCAGCTTAAGAACACGTGTACAGGGGAGAAACCCGCGAAACTGAGTCTCTCAACACAATGGCAGAGATTCTCCTCCTATCTCCAGCTGCAGACAAAGGAGGATGTTGGGGGTGCGGTTTGGGCATGTGAGACTGGACAAGGCAATTGTCATGGAGAGGGACATGTAGACGATTGGATTGTCTGAACCGGTTCCCCTGCAGTGGGGTCAGGCCCGGAAGGGACAGCACGGAGGTGACCATGAAGGGGCCTCTCCGTGGTGTGGCTGGCCCCGGGGGGCCGCGCCTGGGGATGGGGATGGAGGGGGGGAAGTGGGATGGCCTGTGAGTTGGCAGCAGTGGTGGATGCAGATACTCAGAGGTCAGGGATCTCTCACTCTTTCCCTGCCTGTCTGTCTGTCTGTCTCTCACTCTCTCTCTCTCTCTCTCTCTCTTTCTCTCTCGGGGACCTGAGGAGAAGAGGTGGGCGAGCCCTGCCCGCCTCGCCTACCTGCCTTCCTCTCCCCTGGCCCCTTCTTTCTCCGGCTGCTTTGAGTGCCCTGTGGGCTTGGGTTCAACCCCTGAGGCCAAGGGCGCATGCGCCACCCGCCACCGCCAGGGCCTAGGGCGGGCCTCGGGGGTCCTCAGTGAAGGCCCCGCCCGCCCGCCAGGCCAGGCCAGTCCCAGCTGAAGAAGGAACGCCAACGCCCTGCTGGACTTGGCTTCAGCTGTTGTCTCCCTCCCATCCCCCACTTGCAATCAGCTGGCCGGCCGCTTCCCTTCTTTGGAAGCGGTGGTCTGGACCTGGTGGCCAAAGGCCGACTGGGGTGCCAGGTCAAGGCTCTGCCTCGGCCAGCTGCTTTTGCCCGGGCCTCATTTCTTCCTGGAAAGGCAAAACCACGGCCTCACCCCACGCCCGCACTTGTCGACTCCAGCCAGGTGGAGGAAAGGCTCTGTGGAATCCGAAGGGCCGAGACAGGCTTATGGCCAAGCAGTGAGTGAGGCCCCAGCAGGCCGCCGGCTTGGGGAGCCGCTGCCACATGGGCAGGCCCTTCCGGCGACGGGTCCCAGCATCATCTCTGGAGTCGGGAGGGCCTGGCCTTCCTAGTGCCCAGGCCACGGCTCTGAGGAGAAATCCGCGTTGGAGGGCACGCGTGAGGCCCTCGGCCTGAGGGCGCTGGTGCCACGCCGGGGGCGACTGGAAGGCTGGCTGGGCTCGCCTGCTTTGTCCAAAGGAGGCTGGCCAACCAGCCCAACCGGCCACCTGGGCCAGGCCCCTTTCAAGTGGACAAGATCCGGGGGAAAGGGCCCTGGGGCCTGCCGCCAAGTCCCCTGGGGCGTGTGCTGGGCCCCCTCAGAGGAGGGAGCCACCTGGCAACCTGTGTGCCAGACCTTAGATCTGGCGGCCTGCCACACCCGGCTCCCTGCCCTGCCCACGCCTGCCTCCATCCACTCCACGGAGGACGATGGTGTTGGCAGTGCGAGCGGAGATAGTCGTTAGAGACTTCACTTGGAGTTGTAGTCCAAGAGCATCACAGAGGAGCACTGAGCTTGGGCTCGGCCATTTATCCGCTTTGTAACCTGGCTGAGTTTTCTAGCCACTGTACCCAGTCTCTTCATCTAGCAAATGGTGCAAAGAACAACATTGACTACGTCGGGATGCTTTCAGGGTCATGTGAGTTAAGATATGTTCCAGCACAGAGTTTACATTCAGGGTGCAGTCCTTGGCTCAGTAGAAGTGTTCGCTGCTGTTCTTATGATTTTCATTATTTCACGTCCTTATCTTCCTCGTGAGTTCCCTGTCAAACCAACCACGATCCACGGTGTCAGCAGTTTGATTCCAGGTCCCTGCTTCAAGGCCTGCAGAGGGAACCTCGTGCTCATAACCTCCTGTTTTTCTCCCAGTCTCTGGAGGGATGCATTGACCTCTAGCTTGTCTGCACTGAGGCACGGAATGGGGTCCCACACCCAACCCCGCGTCTCCTCCTTTTCATATCTGATGCTTTGGGAAGACTGCTTACTGTTCACTCGGTGGACTATACTCCCTGACATGAGCAACGCACGGGAGAGAGGCGGTAGGAAACACTGATCCATGTAGGGCTCTGAGTTGACCATAACACAGAGTACAGTTGATCAAGGGCCGAGGTAGGGTTCCTTAAGGCAAAGATCTGCCGAGATGAGGGTGTTCTGATGTGACGCCGCCTGAAAATAAAGCAAACACATAAAAGCATATGTAGTGGTCAAAGGGAAAGCACGCCACTAAAAGAATTGATCCCATGAAATACACTATTCTATTTGTTTATGTATCAAATGACTGATAGGAAAGAGCCAGGCGTAGAGATAGTAGACTTGATCAATGTCATAGAGAATTCTTTTAACAGTTGTTCATGCCTTGTGTTTTACATCATTGATTAGGGGAGTATTTTCGTCTTTTCCTTTCCTAGTGTCTCCATCTTTCTCAACTTTTCCAGGAGACATATTTACATTATCCTCTAAAATGTTAGGGAAATTTTAAAAAAGTTATGACACATTGGAAGTTGTTGATTTTGTATATGGGAGGAGCACTAGATTGCAAGTGAATTAGTGATCATTAGAGTTTTAGTTTGGTAAAAGACGGTAGTTGGAGTTGATACCAGGATGTTTGTAACCCAGTTTTTACTTCATTATTTGATGTAGTTTTCCAAATGCCAGAGCCGGTCATTTTTAATGTAATAACTTGTCTCATTTTAGAATATGTGTTCTTGGAGAGGGTGATGCAGGTAAGTAGAAAATAATTTAATGTAGTGACTTGTTTTTCTCCAATGGATCTCTTATAAACCCAACAGCCATATAGCATTCTTTTGTCCAAATGACCTGATGGCACTTTCTTAACTTTTCTTGCTGTGACTCTAGCAATCTAGGGTCACACCACCTTCTCTCTCCTAGTCATGCTTTCAGTTGTAAGAGTGATATTGTCAATAGTACAGTGAGCAATTGGCACACACTCTACTCTTTTCTTACATGTATATATATGTATATGTGTGTGTGTCTATATTTCTCAACTGCGAACTTTGGTAACATAATTGTTAAGGTGTGAACTATTTGCAGTGCACTTAACAACTGATGGCTACACATGATTGTGTAGTGACATCACGGTTAAAACCCTTCTTTGCAACATGTGGCCCCTTTCAGTTTTATTTTCAAGGAAAGGGTTCAATGACTTTTTTCTTTTGGAAGAAGAAAGACTTGCATTTCCATCTTAGAAAATCGAGAACTGGTTTCTTGCCTTTTTTCTTTTTTTGTCTTCAGCTCCTCGTCCTACTGGTTACTAATTCACATGTCCAGTCACTTCAGATTCATGGTGCTAACCCTTTGCCTTGTTCAAGGCTCTGACTTTAATTATTCCATAATCCCTTCTGTGAAGGAGGTTTCTCTCCACGCTCATCTAGCGAGGAAGGAACCGACCCTCCTTTATGTGAACTTGGAGACAGAGGCCAAGGTGAAGCCTCGGTGCCCCTCCACACCAGTGAGCTGCAGAAGGGCTGCAGAGTCCTGTGAATCTTTGGCTCCCCTCCTGGCTCCCTCCGGAGTTGGCATTGCCTGCACGGAGGAGCCCAGCTCCTTACAATCGAATTGGTGAAGTCTCCTGAAGCCGGCTGAAGGATAAGACTGGCCGGAAAGGACATCAGCAAGCAGTGTGCTCCAAAAGTGGGTGGCAGAAACACTCAGAAGAAGAAAACCTTTCCGTTTCTCTTGTTTTCTCTTTATCTTCTCTCCCTTCCTTTTCCTTTCCTTAGATGGTACAGAGCCTGTCCACCGCCCATGGTGGCTGTTTTTCTCCTCAGAGCCCCAGGACAGAGCTGTATCTCTTAGTTGTAGGTCAACCCATGGGGGTTCTTTGCCTGGAGTCCCACGGCAGTTTATTCACATCTCTTTCATTCAAATGATTTCAGTAGTGTAATTTATCTGTTTAGGCATATCTGTCTTCCTTGCAGACCCCCAACATTTCAAGACCTTTGGGCACATAGTAGATGCTTAAGTACTTGAGTGAATCCGTGAAGATCTTTTGTTGAATACGATCTAAATAAATACAATACCTACTCAGCACACGAATGCAGGCACTTGAGAGAGAGTTTGGTGTCTGCTGAAGCAGGCTGTGGACCAGCTTAGGGGCTCAGTGCCAAAGTGACCCAATAGATTTAGACAAAATGAACGAGATAATTAACTTCAATTTTGCAATTCATGGAGAACAGGAGCAGGATATCTAGGTGTGAATCGGGACTTGATCATTCTTGTTGCATCTTTGGAAAATCCAGTCCTTTTTCTTTCTATGGAAACGTGACTGGCCAAGAGAGTGAACGGAGGACTGGCTTTTAGAAAGGCAATTTTGTCACAGGAAGTCCTGGAGGAAAATATATGGAAGGAGAGCTGCTAGAAACATGGCAGAGACGTTTTGTGTAGAAACCCCAAAATGTGGGTTTACATGCTGTCTGAAAGAGTTGTAACCCAACTTTTCTCCACTACAGATTTGAGCAGCTTTTAAATATCTAGGTATACAAAAGGATTAGAAAGGAAAATAGATCCAACTGAAAGGAATTTCGGATGGAACAATGAAATGATGCTGAAGTAAGCCAGCACACTGAAAAGAGTTTCAGAAAGACCTGCAGTCTCTAAAGGCAGTGGGCAATGTATCCATCAGGTTTCAAGTAGAAAGGGAAATGGGAACAATTGTCTGTCATCTCATGTCCAGGAGATGACAAGCAACAGTCTCTCAGAGAAGAAAAAGATTTCTTTCCAACCGGTCGAACCAGCCACCTGGGCCAGGCCCCTTTCAAGTGGACGAGTTCCAGAGGAGAGAGCCCCGGGGCCTGCCGCCAAGTTTCCTGGGGCGTGTGCTGGGCCCCCTCAGAGGACCAGGCAGCCTGGCAGCCTGTGTGCCAGAGCTGAGATCTGGCGGCCTCCCACACCCGGTTCCCTGTCCTGCCCCGTCCTCCCGAGGGAGGCCGATGGTCCTGGCAGTGGCGAGTGGGGTGGGGCTGGCTGTGAAGCTTTCCTGGGATGCCCCGGGAGAGGGCGCCGGGGGATGGGCTGCCCCTGGCCAGGTCTGAGGCACTGACCCAGCTCAGGGCTGTCGGGGGCGGAGAGAGAAGCCCCTCCGCCTCTTCCCTGAAGCTTCTTATGGCTGGCCAAATCCTTCACAAGACAGGTTCGCTGGAGAAAATAATACCCAGCTTAAGAACACGTGTACAGGGGAGAAACCCGCGAAACTGAGTCTCTCAACACAATGGCAGAGATTCTCCTCCTATCTCCAGCTGCAGACAAAGGAGGATGTTGGGGGTGCGGTTTGGGCATGTGAGACTGGAGAAGACAATTGTCATGGAGAGGGACATGTAGACGATTGGATTGTCTGAACCGGTTCCCCTGCAGTGGGGTCAGGCCAGGAAGGGACAGCACGGAGGTGACCATGAAGGGGCCTCTCTGTGGTGTGGCTGGCCCCGGGGGGCCGCGCCTGGGGATGGGGATGGAGGGGGGGAAGTGGGATGGCCTGTGAGTTGGCAGCAGTGGTGGATGCAGATACTCAGAGGTCAGGGATCTCTCACTCTTTCCCTGCCTGTCTGTCTGTCTGTCTCTCACTCTCTCTCTCTCTCTCTCTCTCTTTCTCTCTCGGGGACCTGAGGAGAAGAGGTGGGCGAGCCCTGCCCGCCTCGCCTACCTGCCTTCCTCTCCCCTGGCCCCTTCTTTCTCCGGCTGCTTTGAGTGCCCTGTGGGCTTGGGTTCAACCCCTGAGGCCAAGGGCGCATGCGCCACCCGCCACCGCCAGGGCCTAGGGCGGGCCTCGGGGGTCCTCAGTGAAGGCCCCGCCCGCCCGCCAGGCCAGGCCAGTCCCAGCTGAAGAAGGAACGCCAACGCCCTGCTGGACTTGGCTTCAGCTGTTGTCTCCCTCCCATCCCCCACTTGCAATCAGCTGGCCGGCCGCTTCCCTTCTTTGGAAGCGGTGGTCTGGACCTGGTGGCCAAAGGCCGACTGGGGTGCCAGGTCAAGGCTCTGCCTCGGCCAGCTGCTTTTGCCCGGGCCTCATTTCTTCCTGGAAAGGCAAAACCACGGCCTCACCCCACGCCCGCACTTGTCGACTCCAGCCAGGTGGAGGAAAGGCTCTGTGGAATCCGAAGGGCCGAGACAGGCTTATGGCCAAGCAGTGAGTGAGGCCCCAGCAGGCCGCCGGCTTGGGGAGCCGCTGCCACACGGGCAGGCCCTTCCGGCGACGGGTCCCAGCATCATCTCTGGAGTCGGGAGGGCCTGGCCTTCCTAGCGCCCAGGCCACGGCTCTGAGGAGAAATCCGCGTTGGAGGGCACGCGTGAGGCCCTCGGCCTGAGGGCGCTGGTGCCACGCCGGGGGCGACTGGAAGGCTGGCTGGGCTCGCCTGCTTTGTCCAAAGGAGGCTGGCCAACCAGCCCAACCGGCCACCTGGGCCAGGCCCCTTTCAAGTGGACAAGATCCGGGGGAAAGGGCCCTGGGGCCTGCCGCCAAGTCCCCTGGGGCGTGTGCTGGGCCCCCTCAGAGGAGGGAGCCACCTGGCAACCTGTGTGCCAGACCTTAGATCTGGCGGCCTGCCACACCCGGCTCCCTGCCCTGCCCACGCCTGCCTCCATCCACTCCACGGAGGACGATGGTGTTGGCAGTGCGAGCGGAGATAGTCGTTAGAGACTTCACTTGGAGTTGTAGTCCAAGAGCATCACAGAGGAGCACTGAGCTTGGGCTCGGCCATTTATCCGCTTTGTAACCTGGCTGAGTTTTCTAGCCACTGTACCCAGTCTCTTCATCTAGCAAATGGTGCAAAGAACAACATTGACTACGTCGGGATGCTTTCAGGGTCATGTGAGTTAAGATATGTTCCAGCACAGAGTTTACATTCAGGGTGCAGTCCTTGGCTCAGTAGAAGTGTTCGCTGCTGTTCTTATGATTTTCATTATTTCACGTCCTTATCTTCCTCGTGAGTTCCCTGTCAAACCAACCACGATCCACGGTGTCAGCAGTTTGATTCCAGGTCCCTGCTTCAAGGCCTGCAGAGGGAACCTCGTGCTCATAACCTCCTGTTTTTCTCCCAGTCTCTGGAGGGATGCATTGACCTCTAGCTTGTCTGCACTGAGGCACGGAATGGGGTCCCACACCCAACCCCGCGTCTCCTCCTTTTCATATCTGATGCTTTGGGAAGACTGCTTACTGTTCACTCGGTGGACTATACTCCCTGACATGAGCAACGCACGGGAGAGAGGCGGTAGGAAACACTGATCCATGTAGGGCTCTGAGTTGACCATAACACAGAGTACAGTTGATCAAGGGCCGAGGTAGGGTTCCTTAAGGCAAAGATCTGCCGAGATGAGGGTGTTCTGATGTGACGCCGCCTGAAAATAAAGCAAACACATAAAAGCATATGTAGTGGTCAAAGGGAAAGCACGCCACTAAAAGAATTGATCCCATGAAATACACTATTCTATTTGTTTATGTATCAAATGACTGATAGGAAAGAGCCAGGCGTAGAGATAGTAGACTTGATCAATGTCATAGAGAATTCTTTTAACAGTTGTTCATGCCTTGTGTTTTACATCATTGATTAGGGGAGTATTTTCGTCTTTTCCTTTCCTAGTGTCTCCATCTTTCTCAACTTTTCCAGGAGACATATTTACATTATCCTCTAAAATGTTAGGGAAATTTTAAAAAAGTTATGACACATTGGAAGTTGCTGATTTTGTATATGGGAGGAGCACTAGATTGCAAGTGAATTAGTGATCATTAGAGTTTTAGTTTGGTAAAAGACGGTAGTTGGAGTTGATACCAGGATGTTTGTAACCCAGTTTTTACTTCATTATTTGATGTAGTTTTCCAAATGCCAGAGCCGGTCATTTTTAATGTAATAACTTGTCTCATTTTAGAATATGTGTTCTTGGAGAGGGTGATGCAGGTAAGTAGAAAATAATTTAATGTAGTGACTTGTTTTTCTCCAATGGATCTCTTATAAACCCAACAGCCATATAGCATTCTTTTGTCCAAATGACCTGATGGCACTTTCTTAACTTTTCTTGCTGTGACTCTAGCAATCTAGGGTCACACCACCTTCTCTCTCCTAGTCATGCTTTCAGTTGTAAGAGTGATATTGTCAATAGTACAGTGAGCAATTGGCACACACTCTACTCTTTTCTTACATGTATATATATGTATATGTGTGTGTGTCTATATTTCTCAACTGCGAACTTTGGTAACATAATTGTTAAGGTGTGAACTATTTGCAGTGCACTTAACAACTGATGGCTACACATGATTGTGTAGTGACATCACGGTTAAAACCCTTCTTTGCAACATGTGGCCCCTTTCAGTTTTATTTTCAAGGAAAGGGTTCAATGACTTTTTTCTTTTGGAAGAAGAAAGACTTGCATTTCCATCTTAGAAAATCGAGAACTGGTTTCTTGCCTTTTTTCTTTTTTTGTCTTCAGCTCCTCGTCCTACTGGTTACTAATTCACATGTCCAGTCACTTCAGATTCATGGTGCTAACCCTTTGCCTTGTTCAAGGCTCTGACTTTAATTATTCCATAATCCCTTCTGTGAAGGAGGTTTCTCTCCACGCTCATCTAGCGAGGAAGGAACCGACCCTCCTTTATGTGAACTTGGAGACAGAGGCCAAGGTGAAGCCTCGGTGCCCCTCCACACCAGTGAGCTGCAGAAGGGCTGCAGAGTCCTGTGAATCTTTGGCTCCCCTCCTGGCTCCCTCCGGAGTTGGCATTGCCTGCACGGAGGAGCCCAGCTCCTTACAATCGAATTGGTGAAGTCTCCTGAAGCCGGCTGAAGGATAAGACTGGCCGGAAAGGACATCAGCAAGCAGTGTGCTCCAAAAGTGGGTGGCAGAAACACTCAGAAGAAGAAAACCTTTCCGTTTCTCTTGTTTTCTCTTTATCTTCTCTCCCTTCCTTTTCCTTTCCTTAGATGGTACAGAGCCTGTCCACCCCCCATGGTGGCTGTTTTTCTCCTCAGAGCCCCAGGACAGAGCTGTATCTCTTAGTTGTAGGTCAACCCATGGGGGTTCTTTGCCTGGAGTCCCACGGCAGTTTATTCACATCTCTTTCATTCAAATGATTTCAGTAGTGTAATTTATCTGTTTAGGCATATCTGTCTTCCTTGCAGACCCCCAACATTTCAAGACCTTTGGGCACATAGTAGATGCTTAAGTACTTGAGTGAATCCGTGAAGATCTTTTGTTGAATACGATCTAAATAAATACAATACCTACTCAGCACACGAATGCAGGCACTTGAGAGAGAGTTTGGTGTCTGCTGAAGCAGGCTGTGGACCAGCTTAGGGGCTCAGTGCCAAAGTGACCCAATAGATTTAGACAAAATGAACGAGATAATTAACTTCAATTTTGCAATTCATGGAGAACAGGAGCAGGATATCTAGGTGTGAATCGGGACTTGATCATTCTTGTTGCATCTTTGGAAAATCCAGTCCTTTTTCTTTCTATGGAAACGTGACTGGCCAAGAGAGTGAACGGAGGACTGGCTTTTAGAAAGGCAATTTTGTCACAGGAAGTCCTGGAGGAAAATATATGGAAGGAGAGCTGCTAGAAACATGGCAGAGACGTTTTGTGTAGAAACCCCAAAATGTGGGTTTACATGCTGTCTGAAAGAGTTGTAACCCAACTTTTCTCCACTACAGATTTGAGCAGCTTTTAAATATCTAGGTATACAAAAGGATTAGAAAGGAAAATAGATCCAACTGAAAGGAATTTCGGATGGAACAATGAAATGATGCTGAAGTAAGCCAGCGCACTGAAAAGAGTTTCAGAAAGACCTGCAGTCTCTAAAGGCAGTGGGCAATGTATCCATCAGGTTTCAAGTAGAAAGGGAAATGGGAACAATTGTCTGTCATCTCATGTCCAGGAGATGACAAGCAACAGTCTCTCAGAGAAGAAAAAGATTTCTTTCCAACCGGTCGAACCAGCCACCTGGGCCAGGCCCCTTTCAAGTGGACGAGTTCCAGAGGAGAGAGCCCCGGGGCCTGCCGCCAAGTTTCCTGGGGCGTGTGCTGGGCCCCCTCAGAGGACCAGGCAGCCTGGCAGCCTGTGTGCCAGAGCTGAGATCTGGCGGCCTCCCACACCCGGTTCCCTGTCCTGCCCCGTCCTCCCGAGGGAGGCCGATGGTCCTGGCAGTGGCGAGTGGGGTGGGGCTGGCTGTGAAGCTTTCCTGGGATGCCCCGGGAGAGGGCGCCGGGGGATGGGCTGCCCCTGGCCAGGTCTGAGGCACTGACCCAGCTCAGGGCTGTCGGGGGCGGAGAGAGAAGCCCCTCCGCCTCTTCCCTGAAGCTTCTTATGGCTGGCCAAATCCTTCACAAGACAGGTTCGCTGGAGAAAATAATACCCAGCTTAAGAACACGTGTACAGGGGAGAAACCCGCGAAACTGAGTCTCTCAACACAATGGCAGAGATTCTCCTCCTATCTCCAGCTGCAGACAAAGGAGGATGTTGGGGGTGCGGTTTGGGCATGTGAGACTGGACAAGACAATTGTCATGGAGAGGGACATGTAGACGATTGGATTGTCTGAACCGGTTCCCCTGCAGTGGGGTCAGGCCCGGAAGGGACAGCACGGAGGTGACCATGAAGGGGCCTCTCCGTGGTGTGGCTGGCCCCGGGGGGCCGCGCCTGGGGATGGGGATGGAGGGGGGGAAGTGGGATGGCCTGTGAGTTGGCAGCAGTGGTGGATGCAGATACTCAGAGGTCAGGGATCTCTCACTCTTTCCCTGCCTGTCTGTCTGTCTGTCTCTCACTCTCTCTCTCTCTCTCTCTCTCTTTCTCTCTCGGGGACCTGAGGAGAAGAGGTGGGCGAGCCCTGCCCGCCTCGCCTACCTGCCTTCCTCTCCCCTGGCCCCTTCTTTCTCCGGCTGCTTTGAGTGCCCTGTGGGCTTGGGTTCAACCCCTGAGGCCAAGGGCGCATGCGCCACCCGCCACCGCCAGGGCCTAGGGTGGGCCTCGGGGGTCCTCAGTGAAGGCCCCGCCCGCCCGCCAGGCCAGGCCAGTCCCAGCTGAAGAAGGAACGCCAACGCCCTGCTGGACTTGGCTTCAGCTGTTGTCTCCCTCCCATCCCCCACTTGCAATCAGCTGGCCGGCCGCTTCCCTTCTTTGGAAGCGGTGGTCTGGACCTGGTGGCCAAAGGCCGACTGGGGTGCCAGGTCAAGGCTCTGCCTCGGCCAGCTGCTTTTGCCCGGGCCTCATTTCTTCCTGGAAAGGCAAAACCACGGCCTCACCCCACGCCCGCACTTGTCGACTCCAGCCAGGTGGAGGAAAGGCTCTGTGGAATCCGAAGGGCCGAGACAGGCTTATGGCCAAGCAGTGAGTGAGGCCCCAGCAGGCCGCCGGCTTGGGGAGCCGCTGCCACACGGGCAGGCCCTTCCGGCGACGGGTCCCAGCATCATCTCTGGAGTCGGGAGGGCCTGGCCTTCCTAGTGCCCAGGCCACGGCTCTGAGGAGAAATCCGCGTTGGAGGGCACGCGTGAGGCCCTCGGCCTGAGGGCGCTGGTGCCACGCCGGGGGCGACTGGAAGGCTGGCTGGGCTCGCCTGCTTTGTCCAAAGGAGGCTGGCCAACCAGCCCAACCGGCCACCTGGGCCAGGCCCCTTTCAAGTGGACAAGATCCGGGGGAAAGGGCCCTGGGGCCTGCCGCCAAGTCCCCTGGGGCGTGTGCTGGGCCCCCTCAGAGGAGGGAGCCACCTGGCAACCTGTGTGCCAGACCTTAGATCTGGCGGCCTGCCACACCCGGCTCCCTGCCCTGCCCACGCCTGCCTCCATCCACTCCACGGAGGACGATGGTGTTGGCAGTGCGAGCGGAGATAGTCGTTAGAGACTTCACTTGGAGTTGTAGTCCAAGAGCATCACAGAGGAGCACTGAGCTTGGGCTCGGCCATTTATCCGCTTTGTAACCTGGCTGAGTTTTCTAGCCACTGTACCCAGTCTCTTCATCTAGCAAATGGTGCAAAGAACAACATTGACTACGTCGGGATGCTTTCAGGGTCATGTGAGTTAAGATATGTTCCAGCACAGAGTTTACATTCAGGGTGCAGTCCTTGGCTCAGTAGAAGTGTTCGCTGCTGTTCTTATGATTTTCATTATTTCACGTCCTTATCTTCCTCGTGAGTTCCCTGTCAAACCAACCACGATCCACGGTGTCAGCAGTTTGATTCCAGGTCCCTGCTTCAAGGCCTGCAGAGGGAACCTCGTGCTCATAACCTCCTGTTTTTCTCCCAGTCTCTGGAGGGATGCATTGACCTCTAGCTTGTCTGCACTGAGGCACGGAATGGGGTCCCACACCCAACCCCGCGTCTCCTCCTTTTCATATCTGATGCTTTGGGAAGACTGCTTACTGTTCACTCGGTGGACTATACTCCCTGACATGAGCAACGCACGGGAGAGAGGCGGTAGGAAACACTGATCCATGTAGGGCTCTGAGTTGACCATAACACAGAGTACAGTTGATCAAGGGCCGAGGTAGGGTTCCTTAAGGCAAAGATCTGCCGAGATGAGGGTGTTCTGATGTGACGCCGCCTGAAAATAAAGCAAACACATAAAAGCATATGTAGTGGTCAAAGGGAAAGCACGCCACTAAAAGAATTGATCCCATGAAATACACTATTCTATTTGTTTATGTATCAAATGACTGATAGGAAAGAGCCAGGCGTAGAGATAGTAGACTTGATCAATGTCATAGAGAATTCTTTTAACAGTTGTTCATGCCTTGTGTTTTACATCATTGATTAGGGGAGTATTTTCGTCTTTTCCTTTCCTAGTGTCTCCATCTTTCTCAACTTTTCCAGGAGACATATTTACATTATCCTCTAAAATGTTAGGGAAATTTTAAAAAAGTTATGACACATTGGAAGTTGTTGATTTTGTATATGGGAGGAGCACTAGATTGCAAGTGAATTAGTGATCATTAGAGTTTTAGTTTGGTAAAAGACGGTAGTTGGAGTTGATACCAGGATGTTTGTAACCCAGTTTTTACTTCATTATTTGATGTAGTTTTCCAAATGCCAGAGCCGGTCATTTTTAATGTAATAACTTGTCTCATTTTAGAATATGTGTTCTTGGAGAGGGTGATGCAGGTAAGTAGAAAATAATTTAATGTAGTGACTTGTTTTTCTCCAATGGATCTCTTATAAACCCAACAGCCATATAGCATTCTTTTGTCCAAATGACCTGATGGCACTTTCTTAACTTTTCTTGCTGTGACTCTAGCAATCTAGGGTCACACCACCTTCTCTCTCCTAGTCATGCTTTCAGTTGTAAGAGTGATATTGTCAATAGTACAGTGAGCAATTGGCACACACTCTACTCTTTTCTTACATGTATATATATGTATATGTGTGTGTGTCTATATTTCTCAACTGCGAACTTTGGTAACATAATTGTTAAGGTGTGAACTATTTGCAGTGCACTTAACAACTGATGGCTACACATGATTGTGTAGTGACATCACGGTTAAAACCCTTCTTTGCAACATGTGGCCCCTTTCAGTTTTATTTTCAAGGAAAGGGTTCAATGACTTTTTTCTTTTGGAAGAAGAAAGACTTGCATTTCCATCTTAGAAAATCGAGAACTGGTTTCTTGCCTTTTTTCTTTTTTTGTCTTCAGCTCCTCGTCCTACTGGTTACTAATTCACATGTCCAGTCACTTCAGATTCATGGTGCTAACCCTTTGCCTTGTTCAAGGCTCTGACTTTAATTATTCCATAATCCCTTCTGTGAAGGAGGTTTCTCTCCACGCTCATCTAGCGAGGAAGGAACCGACCCTCCTTTATGTGAACTTGGAGACAGAGGCCAAGGTGAAGCCTCGGTGCCCCTCCACACCAGTGAGCTGCAGAAGGGCTGCAGAGTCCTGTGAATCTTTGGCTCCCCTCCTGGCTCCCTCCGGAGTTGGCATTGCCTGCACGGAGGAGCCCAGCTCCTTACAATCGAATTGGTGAAGTCTCCTGAAGCCGGCTGAAGGATAAGACTGGCCGGAAAGGACATCAGCAAGCAGTGTGCTCCAAAAGTGGGTGGCAGAAACACTCAGAAGAAGAAAACCTTTCCGTTTCTCTTGTTTTCTCTTTATCTTCTCTCCCTTCCTTTTCCTTTCCTTAGATGGTACAGAGCCTGTCCACCCCCCATGGTGGCTGTTTTTCTCCTCAGAGCCCCAGGACAGAGCTGTATCTCTTAGTTGTAGGTCAACCCATGGGGGTTCTTTGCCTGGAGTCCCACGGCAGTTTATTCACATCTCTTTCATTCAAATGATTTCAGTAGTGTAATTTATCTGTTTAGGCATATCTGTCTTCCTTGCAGACCCCCAACATTTCAAGACCTTTGGGCACATAGTAGATGCTTAAGTACTTGAGTGAATCCGTGAAGATCTTTTGTTGAATACGATCTAAATAAATACAATACCTACTCAGCACACGAATGCAGGCACTTGAGAGAGAGTTTGGTGTCTGCTGAAGCAGGCTGTGGACCAGCTTAGGGGCTCAGTGCCAAAGTGACCCAATAGATTTAGACAAAATGAACGAGATAATTAACTTCAATTTTGCAATTCATGGAGAACAGGAGCAGGATATCTAGGTGTGAATCGGGACTTGATCATTCTTGTTGCATCTTTGGAAAATCCAGTCCTTTTTCTTTCTATGGAAACGTGACTGGCCAAGAGAGTGAACGGAGGACTGGCTTTTAGAAAGGCAATTTTGTCACAGGAAGTCCTGGAGGAAAATATATGGAAGGAGAGCTGCTAGAAACATGGCAGAGACGTTTTGTGTAGAAACCCCAAAATGTGGGTTTACATGCTGTCTGAAAGAGTTGTAACCCAACTTTTCTCCACTACAGATTTGAGCAGCTTTTAAATATCTAGGTATACAAAAGGATTAGAAAGGAAAATAGATCCAACTGAAAGGAATTTCGGATGGAACAATGAAATGATGCTGAAGTAAGCCAGCGCACTGAAAAGAGTTTCAGAAAGACCCTGCAGTCTCTAAAGGCAGTGGGCAATGTATCCATCAGGTTTCAAGTAGAAAGGGAAATGGGAACAATTGTCTGTCATCTCATGTCCAGGAGATGACAAGCAACAGTCTCTCAGAGAAGAAAAAGATTTCTTTCCAACCGGTCGAACCAGCCACCTGGGCCAGGCCCCTTTCAAGTGGACGAGTTCCAGAGGAGAGAGCCCCGGGGCCTTCCGCCAAGTTTCCTGGGGCGTGTGCTGGGCCCCCTCAGAGGACCAGGCAGCTGGCAGCCTGTGTGCCAGAGCTGAGATCTGGCGGCCTCCCACACCCGGTTCCCTGTCCTGCCCCGTCCTCCCGAGGAGGCCGATGGTCCTGGCAGTGGCGAGTGGGGTGGGGCTGGCTGTGAAGCTTTCCTGGGATGCCCCGGGAGAGGGCGCCGGGGGATGGGCTGCCCCTGGCCAGGTCTGAGGCACTGACCCAGCTCAGGGCTGTCGGGGGCGGAGAGAGAAGCCCCTCCGCCTCTTCCCTGAAGCTTCTTATGGCTGGCCAAATCCTTCACAAGACAGGTTCGCTGGAGAAAATAATACCCAGCTTAAGAACACGTGTACAGGGGAGAAAACCCGCGAAACTGAGTCTCTCAACACAATGGCAGAGATTCTCCTCCTATCTCCAGCTGCAGACAAAGGAGGATGTTGGGGGTGCGGTTTGGGCATGTGAGGACTGGAGAAGACAATTGTCATGGAGAGGGACATGTAGACGATTGGATTGTCTGAACCGGTTCCCCTTGCAGTGGGGTCAGGCCAGGAAGGGACAGCACGGAGGTGACCATGAAGGGGCCTCTCTGTGGTGTGGCTGGCCCCGGGGGGCCGCGCCTGGGGATGGGATGGAGGGGGGGAAGTGGGATGGCCTGTGAGTTGGCAGCAGTGGTGGATGCAGATACTCAGAGGTCAGGGATCTCTCACTCTTTCCTGCCTGTCTGTCTGTCTGTCTCTCACTCTCTCTCTCTCTCTCTTTCTCTCTCGGGGACCTGAGGAGAAGAGGTGGGCGAGCCCTGCCCGCCTCGCCTACCTGCCTTCCTCTCCCCTGGCCCCTTCTTTCTCCGGCTGCTTTGAGTGCCCTGTGGGCTTGGGTTCAACCCCTGAGGCCAAGGGCGCATGCGCCACCCCCGCCACCGCCAGGGCCTAGGGTGGGCCTCGGGGGTCCTCAGTGAAGGCCCCGCCCGCCCGCCAGGCCAGGCCAGTCCCCAGCTGAAGAAGGAACGCCAACGCCCTGCTGGACTTGGCTTCAGCTGTTGTCTCCCTCCCATCCCCCACTTGCAATCAGCTGGCCGGCCGCTTCCCTTCTTTGGAAGCGGTGGTCTGGACCTGGTGGCCAAAGGCCGACTGGGGTGCCAGGTCAAGGCTCTGCCTCGGCCAGCTGCTTTTGCCCGGGCTCATTTCTTCCTGGAAAGGCAAAACCCCGCCTCACCCACGCCCGCACTTGTCGACTCCAGCCAGGTGGAGGAAAGGCTCTGTGGAATCCGAAGGGCCGAGACAGGCTTATGGCCAAGCAGTGAGTGAGGCCCCAGCAGGCCGCCGGCTTGGGGAGCCGCTGCCACACGGGCAGGCCCTTCCGGCGACGGGTCCCAGCATCATCTCTGGAGTCGGGAGGGCCTGGCCTTCCTAGTGCCCAGGCCACGGCTCTGAGGAGAAATCCGCGTTGGAGGGCACGCGTGAGGCCCTCGGCCTGAGGGCGCTGGTGGCCACGCCGGGGGCGACTGGAAGGCTGGCTGGGCTCGCCTGCTTTGTCCAAAGGAGGCTGGCCAACCAGCCCAACCGGCCACCTGGGCACAGGCCCCTTTCAAGTGGACAAGATCCGGGGGAAAGGGCCCTGGGGCCTGCCGCCAAGTCCCCTGGGGCGTGTGCTGGGCCCCCCTCAGAGGAGGGAGCCACCTGGCAACCTGTGTGCCAGACCTTGATCTGGCGGCCTGCCACACCCGGCTCCCTGCCCTGCCCACGCCTGCCTCCATCCACTCCACGGAGGACGATGGTGTTGGCAGTGCGAGCGTGAGATAGTCGTTAGAGACTTCACTTGGAGTTGTAGTCCAAGAGCATCACAGAGGAGCACTGAGCTTGGGCTCGGCCATTTATCCGCTTTGTAACCTGGCTGAGTTTTCTAGCCACTGTACCCAGTCTCTTCATCTAGCAAATGGTGCAAAGAACAACATTGACTACGTCGGGATGCTTTCAGGGTCATGTGAGTTAAGATATGTTCCAGCACAGAGTTTACATTCAGGGTGCAGTCCTTGGCTCAGTAGAAGTGTTCGCTGCTGTTCTTATGATTTTCATTATTTCACGTCCTTATCTTCCTCGTGAGTTCCCTGTCAAACCAACCACGATCCACGGTGTCAGCAGTTTGATTCCAGGTCCCTGCTTCAAGGCCTGCAGAGGGAACCTCGTGCTCATAACCTCCTGTTTTTTCTCCCAGTCTCTGGAGGGATGCATTGACCTCTAGCTTGTCTGCACTGAGGCACGGAATGGGGTCCCACACCCAACCCCCGCATCTCCTCCTTTTCATATCTGATGCTTTGGGAAGACTGCTTACTGTTCACTCGGTGGACTATACTCCCTGACATGAGCAACGCACGGGAGAGAGGCGGTAGGAAAACACTGATCCATGTAGGGCTCTGAGTTGACCATAACACAGAGTACAGTTGATCAAGGGCCGAGGTAGGGTTCCTTAAGGCATAGATCTGCGAGATGAGGGTGTTCTGATGTGACGCCGCCTGAAAATAAAGCAAACACATAAAAGCATATGTAGTGGTCAAAGGGAAAGCACGCCACTAAAAGAATTGATCCCATGAAATACACTATTCTATTTGTTTATGTATCAAATGACTGATAGGAAAGAGCCAGGCGTAGAGATAGTAGACTTGATCAATGTCATAGAGAATTCTTTTAACAGTTGTTCATGCCTTGTGTTTTACATCATTGATTAGGGGAGTATTTTCGTCTTTTCTTTCCTAGTGTCTCCATCTTTCTCAACTTTTCCAGGAGACATATTTACATTATCCTCTAAAATGTTAGGGAAATTTTAAAAAAGTTATGACACATTGGAAGTTGTTGATTTTGTATATGGGAGGAGCACTAGATTGCAAGTGAATTAGTGATCATTAGAGTTTTAGTTTGGTAAAAGACGGTTAGTTGGAGTTGATACCAGGATGTTTGTAACCCAGTTTTTACTTCATTATTTGATGTAGTTTTCCAAATGCCAGAGCCGGTCATTTTTAATGTAATAACTTGTCTCATTTTAGAATATGTGTTCTTGGAGAGGGTGATGCAGGTAAGTAGAAAATAATTTAATGTAGTGACTTGTTTTTCTCCAATGGATCTCTTATAAACCCAACAGCCATATAGCATTCTTTTGTCCAAATGACCTGATGGCACTTTCTTAACTTTTCTTGCTGTGACTCTAGCAATCTAGGGTCACACCACCTTCTCTCTCCTAGTCATGCTTTCAGTTGTAAGAGTGATATTGTCAATAGTACAGTGAGCAATTGGCACACACCTCTACTCTTTTCTTACATGTATATATATGTATATGTGTGTGTGTCTATATTTCTCAACTGCGAACTTTGGTAACATAATTGTTAAGGTGTGAACTATTTGCAGTGCACTTAACAACTGATGGCTACACATGATTGTGTAGTGACATCACGGTTAAAACCCTTCTTTGCAACATGTGGCCCCTTTCAGTTTTATTTTCAAGGAAAGGGTTCAATGACTTTTTTCTTTTGGAAGAAGAAAGACTTGCATTTCCATCTTAGAAAATCGAGAACTGGTTTCTTGCCTTTTTTCTTTTTTTGTCTTCAGCTCCTCGTCCTACTGGTTACTAATTCACATGTCCAGTCACTTCAGATTCATGGTGCTAACCCTTTGCCTTGTTCAGGCTCTGACTTTAATTATTCCATAATCCCTTCTGTGAAGGAGGTTTCTCTCCACGCTCATCTAGCGAGGAAGGAACCGACCCTCCTTTATGTGAACTTGGAGACAGAGGCCAAGGTGAAGCCTCGGTGCCCCTCCACACCAGTGAGCTGCAGAAGGGCTGCAGAGTCCTGTGAATCTTTGCTCCCCTCCTGGCTCCCTCCGGAGTTGGCATTGCCTGCACGGAGGAGCCCAGCTCCTTACAATCGAATTGGTGAAGTCTCCTGAAGCCGGCTGAAGGATAAGACTGGCCGGAAAGGACATCAGCAAGCAGTGTGCTCCAAAAGTGGGTGGCAGAAACACTCAGAAGAAGAAAACCTTTCCGTTTCTCTTGTTTTCTCTTTATCTTCTCTCCCTTCCTTTTCCTTTCCTTAGATGGTACAGAGCCTGTCCACCCCCCATGGTGGCTGTTTTTCTCCTCAGAGCCCCAGGACAGAGCTGTATCTCTTAGTTGTAGGTCAACCCATGGGGTTCTTTGCCTGGAGTCCCACGGCAGTTTATTCACATCTCTTTCATTCAAATGATTTCAGTAGTGTAATTTATCTGTTTAGGCATATCTGTCCTTCCTTGCAGACCCCCAACATTTCAAGACCTTTGGGCACATAGTAGATGCTTAAGTACTTGAGTGAATCCGTGAAGATCTTTTGTTGAATACGATCTAAATAAATACAATACCTACTCAGCACACGAATGCAGGCACTTGAGAGAGAGTTTGGTGTCTGCTGAAGCAGGCTGTGGACCAGCTTAGGGGCTCAGTGCCAAAGTGACCCAATAGATTTAGACAAAATGAACGAGATAATTAACTTCAATTTTGCAATTCATGGAGAACAGGAGCAGGATATCTAGGTGTGAATCGGGACTTGATCATTCTTGTTGCATCTTTGGAAAATCCAGTCCTTTTTCTTTCTATGGAAACGTGACTGGCCAAGAGAGTGAACGGAGGACTGGCTTTTAGAAAGGCAATTTTGTCACAGGAAGTCCTGGAGGAAAATATATGGAAGGAGAGCTGCTAGAAACATGGCAGAGACGTTTTGTGTAGAAACCCCAAAATGTGGGTTTACATGCTGTCTGAAAGAGTTGTAACCCAACTTTTCTCCACTACAGATTTGAGCAGCTTTTAAATATCTAGGTATACAAAAGGATTAGAAAGGAAAATAGATCCAACTGAAAGGAATTTCGGATGGAACAATGAAATGATGCTGAAGTAAGCCAGCGCACTGAAAAGAGTTTCAGAAAGACCTGCAGTCTCTAAAGGCAGTGGGCAATGTATCCATCAGGTTTCAAGTAGAAAGGGAAATGGGAACAATTGTCTGTCATCTCATGTCCAGGAGATGACAAGCAACAGTCTCTCAGAGAAGAAAAAGATTTCTTTCCAACCGGTCGAACCAGCCACCTGGGCCAGGCCCCTTTCAAGTGGACGAGTTCCAGAGGAGAGAGCCCCGGGGCCTGCCGCCAAGTTTCCTGGGGCGTGTGCTGGGCCCCCTCAGAGGACCAGGCAGCCTGGCAGCCTGTGTGCCAGAGCTGAGATCTGGCGGCCTCCCACACCCGGTTCCCTGTCCTGCCCCGTCCTCCCGAGGGAGGCCGATGGTCCTGGCAGTGGCGAGTGGGGTGGGGCTGGCTGTGAAGCTTTCCTGGGATGCCCCGGGAGAGGGCGCCGGGGGATGGGCTGCCCCTGGCCAGGTCTGAGGCACTGACCCAGCTCAGGGCTGTCGGGGGCGGAGAGAGAAGCCCCTCCGCCTCTTCCCTGAAGCTTCTTATGGCTGGCCAAATCCTTCACAAGACAGGTTCGCTGGAGAAAATAATACCCAGCTTAAGAACACGTGTACAGGGGAGAAACCCGCGAAACTGAGTCTCTCAACACAATGGCAGAGATTCTCCTCCTATCTCCAGCTGCAGACAAAGGAGGATGTTGGGGGTGCGGTTTGGGCATGTGAGACTGGACAAGACAATTGTCATGGAGAGGGACATGTAGACGATTGGATTGTCTGAACCGGTTCCCCTGCAGTGGGGTCAGGCCCGGAAGGGACAGCACGGAGGTGACCATGAAGGGGCCTCTCCGTGGTGTGGCTGGCCCCGGGGGGCCGCGCCTGGGGATGGGGATGGAGGGGGGGAAGTGGGATGGCCTGTGAGTTGGCAGCAGTGGTGGATGCAGATACTCAGAGGTCAGGGATCTCTCACTCTTTCCCTGCCTGTCTGTCTGTCTGTCTCTCACTCTCTCTCTCTCTCTCTCTCTCTTTCTCTCTCGGGGACCTGAGGAGAAGAGGTGGGCGAGCCCTGCCCGCCTCGCCTACCTGCCTTCCTCTCCCCTGGCCCCTTCTTTCTCCGGCTGCTTTGAGTGCCCTGTGGGCTTGGGTTCAACCCCTGAGGCCAAGGGCGCATGCGCCACCCGCCACCGCCAGGGCCTAGGGTGGGCCTCGGGGGTCCTCAGTGAAGGCCCCGCCCGCCCGCCAGGCCAGGCCAGTCCCAGCTGAAGAAGGAACGCCAACGCCCTGCTGGACTTGGCTTCAGCTGTTGTCTCCCTCCCATCCCCCACTTGCAATCAGCTGGCCGGCCGCTTCCCTTCTTTGGAAGCGGTGGTCTGGACCTGGTGGCCAAAGGCCGACTGGGGTGCCAGGTCAAGGCTCTGCCTCGGCCAGCTGCTTTTGCCCGGGCCTCATTTCTTCCTGGAAAGGCAAAACCACGGCCTCACCCCACGCCCGCACTTGTCGACTCCAGCCAGGTGGAGGAAAGGCTCTGTGGAATCCGAAGGGCCGAGACAGGCTTATGGCCAAGCAGTGAGTGAGGCCCCAGCAGGCCGCCGGCTTGGGGAGCCGCTGCCACACGGGCAGGCCCTTCCGGCGACGGGTCCCAGCATCATCTCTGGAGTCGGGAGGGCCTGGCCTTCCTAGTGCCCAGGCCACGGCTCTGAGGAGAAATCCGCGTTGGAGGGCACGCGTGAGGCCCTCGGCCTGAGGGCGCTGGTGCCACGCCGGGGGCGACTGGAAGGCTGGCTGGGCTCGCCTGCTTTGTCCAAAGGAGGCTGGCCAACCAGCCCAACCGGCCACCTGGGCCAGGCCCCTTTCAAGTGGACAAGATCCGGGGGAAAGGGCCCTGGGGCCTGCCGCCAAGTCCCCTGGGGCGTGTGCTGGGCCCCCTCAGAGGAGGGAGCCACCTGGCAACCTGTGTGCCAGACCTTAGATCTGGCGGCCTGCCACACCCGGCTCCCTGCCCTGCCCACGCCTGCCTCCATCCACTCCACGGAGGACGATGGTGTTGGCAGTGCGAGCGGAGATAGTCGTTAGAGACTTCACTTGGAGTTGTAGTCCAAGAGCATCACAGAGGAGCACTGAGCTTGGGCTCGGCCATTTATCCGCTTTGTAACCTGGCTGAGTTTTCTAGCCACTGTACCCAGTCTCTTCATCTAGCAAATGGTGCAAAGAACAACATTGACTACGTCGGGATGCTTTCAGGGTCATGTGAGTTAAGATATGTTCCAGCACAGAGTTTACATTCAGGGTGCAGTCCTTGGCTCAGTAGAAGTGTTCGCTGCTGTTCTTATGATTTTCATTATTTCACGTCCTTATCTTCCTCGTGAGTTCCCTGTCAAACCAACCACGATCCACGGTGTCAGCAGTTTGATTCCAGGTCCCTGCTTCAAGGCCTGCAGAGGGAACCTCGTGCTCATAACCTCCTGTTTTTCTCCCAGTCTCTGGAGGGATGCATTGACCTCTAGCTTGTCTGCACTGAGGCACGGAATGGGGTCCCACACCCAACCCCGCGTCTCCTCCTTTTCATATCTGATGCTTTGGGAAGACTGCTTACTGTTCACTCGGTGGACTATACTCCCTGACATGAGCAACGCACGGGAGAGAGGCGGTAGGAAACACTGATCCATGTAGGGCTCTGAGTTGACCATAACACAGAGTACAGTTGATCAAGGGCCGAGGTAGGGTTCCTTAAGGCAAAGATCTGCCGAGATGAGGGTGTTCTGATGTGACGCCGCCTGAAAATAAAGCAAACACATAAAAGCATATGTAGTGGTCAAAGGGAAAGCACGCCACTAAAAGAATTGATCCCATGAAATACACTATTCTATTTGTTTATGTATCAAATGACTGATAGGAAAGAGCCAGGCGTAGAGATAGTAGACTTGATCAATGTCATAGAGAATTCTTTTAACAGTTGTTCATGCCTTGTGTTTTACATCATTGATTAGGGGAGTATTTTCGTCTTTTCCTTTCCTAGTGTCTCCATCTTTCTCAACTTTTCCAGGAGACATATTTACATTATCCTCTAAAATGTTAGGGAAATTTTAAAAAAGTTATGACACATTGGAAGTTGTTGATTTTGTATATGGGAGGAGCACTAGATTGCAAGTGAATTAGTGATCATTAGAGTTTTAGTTTGGTAAAAGACGGTAGTTGGAGTTGATACCAGGATGTTTGTAACCCAGTTTTTACTTCATTATTTGATGTAGTTTTCCAAATGCCAGAGCCGGTCATTTTTAATGTAATAACTTGTCTCATTTTAGAATATGTGTTCTTGGAGAGGGTGATGCAGGTAAGTAGAAAATAATTTAATGTAGTGACTTGTTTTTCTCCAATGGATCTCTTATAAACCCAACAGCCATATAGCATTCTTTTGTCCAAATGACCTGATGGCACTTTCTTAACTTTTCTTGCTGTGACTCTAGCAATCTAGGGTCACACCACCTTCTCTCTCCTAGTCATGCTTTCAGTTGTAAGAGTGATATTGTCAATAGTACAGTGAGCAATTGGCACACACTCTACTCTTTTCTTACATGTATATATATGTATATGTGTGTGTGTCTATATTTCTCAACTGCGAACTTTGGTAACATAATTGTTAAGGTGTGAACTATTTGCAGTGCACTTAACAACTGATGGCTACACATGATTGTGTAGTGACATCACGGTTAAAACCCTTCTTTGCAACATGTGGCCCCTTTCAGTTTTATTTTCAAGGAAAGGGTTCAATGACTTTTTTCTTTTGGAAGAAGAAAGACTTGCATTTCCATCTTAGAAAATCGAGAACTGGTTTCTTGCCTTTTTTCTTTTTTTGTCTTCAGCTCCTCGTCCTACTGGTTACTAATTCACATGTCCAGTCACTTCAGATTCATGGTGCTAACCCTTTGCCTTGTTCAAGGCTCTGACTTTAATTATTCCATAATCCCTTCTGTGAAGGAGGTTTCTCTCCACGCTCATCTAGCGAGGAAGGAACCGACCCTCCTTTATGTGAACTTGGAGACAGAGGCCAAGGTGAAGCCTCGGTGCCCCTCCACACCAGTGAGCTGCAGAAGGGCTGCAGAGTCCTGTGAATCTTTGGCTCCCCTCCTGGCTCCCTCCGGAGTTGGCATTGCCTGCACGGAGGAGCCCAGCTCCTTACAATCGAATTGGTGAAGTCTCCTGAAGCCGGCTGAAGGATAAGACTGGCCGGAAAGGACATCAGCAAGCAGTGTGCTCCAAAAGTGGGTGGCAGAAACACTCAGAAGAAGAAAACCTTTCCGTTTCTCTTGTTTTCTCTTTATCTTCTCTCCCTTCCTTTTCCTTTCCTTAGATGGTACAGAGCCTGTCCACCCCCCATGGTGGCTGTTTTTCTCCTCAGAGCCCCAGGACAGAGCTGTATCTCTTAGTTGTAGGTCAACCCATGGGGGTTCTTTGCCTGGAGTCCCACGGCAGTTTATTCACATCTCTTTCATTCAAATGATTTCAGTAGTGTAATTTATCTGTTTAGGCATATCTGTCTTCCTTGCAGACCCCCAACATTTCAAGACCTTTGGGCACATAGTAGATGCTTAAGTACTTGAGTGAATCCGTGAAGATCTTTTGTTGAATACGATCTAAATAAATACAATACCTACTCAGCACACGAATGCAGGCACTTGAGAGAGAGTTTGGTGTCTGCTGAAGCAGGCTGTGGACCAGCTTAGGGGCTCAGTGCCAAAGTGACCCAATAGATTTAGACAAAATGAACGAGATAATTAACTTCAATTTTGCAATTCATGGAGAACAGGAGCAGGATATCTAGGTGTGAATCGGGACTTGATCATTCTTGTTGCATCTTTGGAAAATCCAGTCCTTTTTCTTTCTATGGAAACGTGACTGGCCAAGAGAGTGAACGGAGGACTGGCTTTTAGAAAGGCAATTTTGTCACAGGAAGTCCTGGAGGAAAATATATGGAAGGAGAGCTGCTAGAAACATGGCAGAGACGTTTTGTGTAGAAACCCCAAAATGTGGGTTTACATGCTGTCTGAAAGAGTTGTAACCCAACTTTTCTCCACTACAGATTTGAGCAGCTTTTAAATATCTAGGTATACAAAAGGATTAGAAAGGAAAATAGATCCAACTGAAAGGAATTTCGGATGGAACAATGAAATGATGCTGAAGTAAGCCAGCGCACTGAAAAGAGTTTCAGAAAGACCTGCAGTCTCTAAAGGCAGTGGGCAATGTATCCATCAGGTTTCAAGTAGAAAGGGAAATGGGAACAATTGTCTGTCATCTCATGTCCAGGAGATGACAAGCAACAGTCTCTCAGAGAAGAAAAAGATTTCTTTCCAACCGGTCGAACCAGCCACCTGGGCCAGGCCCCTTTCAAGTGGACGAGTTCCAGAGGAGAGAGCCCCGGGGCCTGCCGCCAAGTTTCCTGGGGCGTGTGCTGGGCCCCCTCAGAGGACCAGGCAGCCTGGCAGCCTGTGTGCCAGAGCTGAGATCTGGCGGCCTCCCACACCCGGTTCCCTGTCCTGCCCCGTCCTCCCGAGGGAGGCCGATGGTCCTGGCAGTGGCGAGTGGGGTGGGGCTGGCTGTGAAGCTTTCCTGGGATGCCCCGGGAGAGGGCGCCGGGGGATGGGCTGCCCCTGGCCAGGTCTGAGGCACTGACCCAGCTCAGGGCTGTCGGGGGCGGAGAGAGAAGCCCCTCCGCCTCTTCCCTGAAGCTTCTTATGGCTGGCCAAATCCTTCACAAGACAGGTTCGCTGGAGAAAATAATACCCAGCTTAAGAACACGTGTACAGGGGAGAAACCCGCGAAACTGAGTCTCTCAACACAATGGCAGAGATTCTCCTCCTATCTCCAGCTGCAGACAAAGGAGGATGTTGGGGGTGCGGTTTGGGCATGTGAGACTGGACAAGACAATTGTCATGGAGAGGGACATGTAGACGATTGGATTGTCTGAACCGGTTCCCCTGCAGTGGGGTCAGGCCCGGAAGGGACAGCACGGAGGTGACCATGAAGGGGCCTCTCCGTGGTGTGGCTGGCCCCGGGGGGCCGCGCCTGGGGATGGGGATGGAGGGGGGGAAGTGGGATGGCCTGTGAGTTGGCAGCAGTGGTGGATGCAGATACTCAGAGGTCAGGGATCTCTCACTCTTTCCCTGCCTGTCTGTCTGTCTGTCTCTCACTCTCTCTCTCTCTCTCTCTCTCTCTTTCTCTCTCGGGGACCTGAGGAGAAGAGGTGGGCGAGCCCTGCCCGCCTCGCCTACCTGCCTTCCTCTCCCCTGGCCCCTTCTTTCTCCGGCTGCTTTGAGTGCCCTGTGGGCTTGGGTTCAACCCCTGAGGCCAAGGGCGCATGCGCCACCCGCCACCGCCAGGGCCTAGGGTGGGCCTCGGGGGTCCTCAGTGAAGGCCCCGCCCGCCCGCCAGGCCAGGCCAGTCCCAGCTGAAGAAGGAACGCCAACGCCCTGCTGGACTTGGCTTCAGCTGTTGTCTCCCTCCCATCCCCCACTTGCAATCAGCTGGCCGGCCGCTTCCCTTCTTTGGAAGCGGTGGTCTGGACCTGGTGGCCAAAGGCCGACTGGGGTGCCAGGTCAAGGCTCTGCCTCGGCCAGCTGCTTTTGCCCGGGCCTCATTTCTTCCTGGAAAGGCAAAACCACGGCCTCACCCCACGCCCGCACTTGTCGACTCCAGCCAGGTGGAGGAAAGGCTCTGTGGAATCCGAAGGGCCGAGACAGGCTTATGGCCAAGCAGTGAGTGAGGCCCCAGCAGGCCGCCGGCTTGGGGAGCCGCTGCCACATGGGCAGGCCCTTCCGGCGACGGGTCCCAGCATCATCTCTGGAGTCGGGAGGGCCTGGCCTTCCTAGTGCCCAGGCCACGGCTCTGAGGAGAAATCCGCGTTGGAGGGCACGCGTGAGGCCCTCGGCCTGAGGGCGCTGGTGCCACGCCGGGGGCGACTGGAAGGCTGGCTGGGCTCGCCTGCTTTGTCCAAAGGAGGCTGGCCAACCAGCCCAACCGGCCACCTGGGCCAGGCCCCTTTCAAGTGGACAAGATCCGGGGGAAAGGGCCCTGGGGCCTGCCGCCAAGTCCCCTGGGGCGTGTGCTGGGCCCCCTCAGAGGAGGGAGCCACCTGGCAACCTGTGTGCCAGACCTTAGATCTGGCGGCCTGCCACACCCGGCTCCCTGCCCTGCCCACGCCTGCCTCCATCCACTCCACGGAGGACGATGGTGTTGGCAGTGCGAGCGGAGATAGTCGTTAGAGACTTCACTTGGAGTTGTAGTCCAAGAGCATCACAGAGGAGCACTGAGCTTGGGCTCGGCCATTTATCCGCTTTGTAACCTGGCTGAGTTTTCTAGCCACTGTACCCAGTCTCTTCATCTAGCAAATGGTGCAAAGAACAACATTGACTACGTCGGGATGCTTTCAGGGTCATGTGAGTTAAGATATGTTCCAGCACAGAGTTTACATTCAGGGTGCAGTCCTTGGCTCAGTAGAAGTGTTCGCTGCTGTTCTTATGATTTTCATTATTTCACGTCCTTATCTTCCTCGTGAGTTCCCTGTCAAACCAACCACGATCCACGGTGTCAGCAGTTTGATTCCAGGTCCCTGCTTCAAGGCCTGCAGAGGGAACCTCGTGCTCATAACCTCCTGTTTTTCTCCCAGTCTCTGGAGGGATGCATTGACCTCTAGCTTGTCTGCACTGAGGCACGGAATGGGGTCCCACACCCAACCCCGCGTCTCCTCCTTTTCATATCTGATGCTTTGGGAAGACTGCTTACTGTTCACTCGGTGGACTATACTCCCTGACATGAGCAACGCACGGGAGAGAGGCGGTAGGAAACACTGATCCATGTAGGGCTCTGAGTTGACCATAACACAGAGTACAGTTGATCAAGGGCCGAGGTAGGGTTCCTTAAGGCAAAGATCTGCCGAGATGAGGGTGTTCTGATGTGACGCCGCCTGAAAATAAAGCAAACACATAAAAGCATATGTAGTGGTCAAAGGGAAAGCACGCCACTAAAAGAATTGATCCCATGAAATACACTATTCTATTTGTTTATGTATCAAATGACTGATAGGAAAGAGCCAGGCGTAGAGATAGTAGACTTGATCAATGTCATAGAGAATTCTTTTAACAGTTGTTCATGCCTTGTGTTTTACATCATTGATTAGGGGAGTATTTTCGTCTTTTCCTTTCCTAGTGTCTCCATCTTTCTCAACTTTTCCAGGAGACATATTTACATTATCCTCTAAAATGTTAGGGAAATTTTAAAAAAGTTATGACACATTGGAAGTTGTTGATTTTGTATATGGGAGGAGCACTAGATTGCAAGTGAATTAGTGATCATTAGAGTTTTAGTTTGGTAAAAGACGGTAGTTGGAGTTGATACCAGGATGTTTGTAACCCAGTTTTTACTTCATTATTTGATGTAGTTTTCCAAATGCCAGAGCCGGTCATTTTTAATGTAATAACTTGTCTCATTTTAGAATATGTGTTCTTGGAGAGGGTGATGCAGGTAAGTAGAAAATAATTTAATGTAGTGACTTGTTTTTCTCCAATGGATCTCTTATAAACCCAACAGCCATATAGCATTCTTTTGTCCAAATGACCTGATGGCACTTTCTTAACTTTTCTTGCTGTGACTCTAGCAATCTAGGGTCACACCACCTTCTCTCTCCTAGTCATGCTTTCAGTTGTAAGAGTGATATTGTCAATAGTACAGTGAGCAATTGGCACACACTCTACTCTTTTCTTACATGTATATATATGTATATGTGTGTGTGTCTATATTTCTCAACTGCGAACTTTGGTAACATAATTGTTAAGGTGTGAACTATTTGCAGTGCACTTAACAACTGATGGCTACACATGATTGTGTAGTGACATCACGGTTAAAACCCTTCTTTGCAACATGTGGCCCCTTTCAGTTTTATTTTCAAGGAAAGGGTTCAATGACTTTTTTCTTTTGGAAGAAGAAAGACTTGCATTTCCATCTTAGAAAATCGAGAACTGGTTTCTTGCCTTTTTTCTTTTTTTGTCTTCAGCTCCTCGTCCTACTGGTTACTAATTCACATGTCCAGTCACTTCAGATTCATGGTGCTAACCCTTTGCCTTGTTCAAGGCTCTGACTTTAATTATTCCATAATCCCTTCTGTGAAGGAGGTTTCTCTCCACGCTCATCTAGCGAGGAAGGAACCGACCCTCCTTTATGTGAACTTGGAGACAGAGGCCAAGGTGAAGCCTCGGTGCCCCTCCACACCAGTGAGCTGCAGAAGGGCTGCAGAGTCCTGTGAATCTTTGGCTCCCCTCCTGGCTCCCTCCGGAGTTGGCATTGCCTGCACGGAGGAGCCCAGCTCCTTACAATCGAATTGGTGAAGTCTCCTGAAGCCGGCTGAAGGATAAGACTGGCCGGAAAGGACATCAGCAAGCAGTGTGCTCCAAAAGTGGGTGGCAGAAACACTCAGAAGAAGAAAACCTTTCCGTTTCTCTTGTTTTCTCTTTATCTTCTCTCCCTTCCTTTTCCTTTCCTTAGATGGTACAGAGCCTGTCCACCGCCCATGGTGGCTGTTTTTCTCCTCAGAGCCCCAGGACAGAGCTGTATCTCTTAGTTGTAGGTCAACCCATGGGGGTTCTTTGCCTGGAGTCCCACGGCAGTTTATTCACATCTCTTTCATTCAAATGATTTCAGTAGTGTAATTTATCTGTTTAGGCATATCTGTCTTCCTTGCAGACCCCCAACATTTCAAGACCTTTGGGCACATAGTAGATGCTTAAGTACTTGAGTGAATCCGTGAAGATCTTTTGTTGAATACGATCTAAATAAATACAATACCTACTCAGCACACGAATGCAGGCACTTGAGAGAGAGTTTGGTGTCTGCTGAAGCAGGCTGTGGACCAGCTTAGGGGCTCAGTGCCAAAGTGACCCAATAGTTTTAGACAAAATGAACGAGATAATTAACTTCAATTTTACAATTCATGGAGAACAGGAGCAGGATATCTAGGTGTGAATCGGGACTTGATCATTCTTGTTACATCTTTGGAAAACCCAGCCCTTTTTCTTTCTATGGATATTTGACTCATCCCAAGCAGCTGCCTTATTGGTATTTATGGGTAGATCAAATTGAAAAGAAAACCCAGAATAGTATTATGACTAGCCTTAGGGAATATCTTTATAATATAAAAGAACAAAAGTCGGAGTTAGAGCAAAGATTGAAAGTAAAATTTACTGAAAATTCCCTGTCTCCTCCCTCCTACACTCCCTTATATCCCCAACTCCCTGTCCCTGACTCCCAAGAATATCTTTTGGATTTCTGGGTCCCTGGCCCAAATCCTCCCCTTCAAGTCTTATCTCCTCAGTCACCTCCTCAGCCAGTTCCCTTAGGTCCCAGGACTCCAACTTTTCCGCAGTTCATCCAGCTGCCTGTTTTATCTTCTCTCACTGTTGAAGATTTACAGGGGGCGCTTAGGCCTGACCTCCAAGCAAGGGGCATACAGGTTACTTGTGTAAATGTTATAAACCAAGAAATAAATTTAGTAGAAACACACAGGAAGGGCAAGAAGGTTCGTTTTGCTGTGTCTTACAACTCCTCCTACTTTCCAGGGCTCTGTAATCAGGGTCTGTCAGCTTCAGACATTCCTATGCAGTATCCACTGAGGATGTATCCTGGACCTCCGCTGCAGAGAATTCATGTCCCCTGGACAGCAGCTGATCTTTTAAATTATGAAACTCTCCTGCCTCCATTGCCAGAAGACTCTACTAAATTTAGAGAAGAATTGGAAAGATTAGTGGCTATTCATAGCCCCACCCACCGAGACGTTGACTGGCTGCTAAGGGGCGTTCTTCCATCCCATGACTACACTGTAGTTATCAGACAGGCCAGACGGCCCCCTAGCAAAAACCCCCCTCATAGAGGAAATACATGGCCAGACCCTCTCCCAGACCCTCCTGCAGATGACCAGGAAGTGGCACAGCTACAGGCTGATATTCAAGGTTTAATAGGAGCGATTCTAGAGGCGTTTCCTCCTAAAGTTAATCGGTCAAAAATTGAATTATGCACTCAGAACGAGGGGGAACAACATAAAGCTTTTGTTGAACGGTTTACTCAGACTTTCCAAAGGCACACTGCATTGAATCTAGAAGCTCCAGAGCATAAGAATCTCCTAATTTCTGCTTTAGTTGGAAATTTTCTTCCTGATATAAAGAAACAAATTCAAAACAGTGTGGTTGTTTGGGCAGGGCAACCATTAAGTGTAATAATGGAGGCTGCTACACAATTCTTTGAAAATTGTCAGAAAGAAAGCAAAAAAAATAAAAATAATTAAAGACAACTCTTCTTGCTTTGCAAATTGAATCTTTTGAAAAGCAAAAATTCAACCCTGAAAGTAAACTAAAGCCCACTCAGAGGTCTCCCTATTTGCCTTCAGACAATTATAGTTATTGCAAGAAACCAAGGCATTGGAAAAGGGCGTGTGCCGCTCTTAAGAGAAGGGAAAGTTTTGTGGGAGATCGGGATTTGGCCACCCTGAAATCTATCTCTTTACCTTGGTTGTTTTTTCTAGGGACATTTGACTTCCCCCACTAACTTCCTAAAGAATTTGACGTGGTGGCTCCTTCCTGGAACAGATCTATCATGATGGCTGTAAAGATAATGTAGGGTAAATGTTACAATAGGAAAGGCACCAACAAGCCCCTCTTATCAGAAGTTCTGTCTCTCTGGCCACATTCTCTGGATGACCCTGCGAAGAGTTGCCAGACAATCATTTACATTTACAAGGGAAATCTCCATTTGTAAAGGTATCTCCCTCTCTGTTTGGAGAAGAGAGGGGGATGAGCTCATTTCAAGTGACTTATCAATGTAGAAGGTGAGGCCTTGAGCTACATAATAAACCTTACTCTTGTTTACTGTGCTTTAGTGGTAATCTCCTGTAACTGACTCCCCCGCCGCCCAAAATCCTCCTTTGTCATTGGCTGAAAATGATATTTAAGACGAGAATTTCTGCTATTGTGTTGAGAAACGCAGTGTCCCTGCTTTCTCCCATGTATACATGTGATTAAACTTGGTATTATTTTCTCCTGCTAACCTGTCTTGTTGATTATTTGGCCAGCCAGAAGAACCTTAAGGGAAAGGGCAGAGGGAGATTCTCTCTCTTCCCCTGACAGTTTAAAAAATGTTCCCGCTTGACCCCAGCACCACCAAAAGGCTCATTTTTCTCTACCTGAGGGGCATTTCTTCCTCAAATGATGGGGTCAGCCGATCCTTAGTCGCACTCCTGAGCCTACAGTTAAACTTAAAATAGAGGTTCGAAAACTGGATTTCTTAATTGACACTGGTGCGACATTCTCTACTATCCGTTCAAAGGATTTATCTCTACCTGTTACCTCTGATTCTATCAAGCTGTTTGAGTCTCTAGACAGCCTATTTCACTGCCCATATCTAAGCCCACTCCAATATATTTAGGCCCCCTTAACACTCATCATGCTTTTTTAGTTTCTGACTGTTCACCAGCAAACCTCTTTGGCTGAGATTTGTTATGTAAATTCAATGCCACTATAAATTGTAATGAAAAAGGTGTTTTTATCTCCTTGCCTTCTGACCAAGCCCCAAGTCTCCTACTTTCCATGATGGAAACTTGTCCTGATTTAAATCCTTCTGAGGAAGATGAGTCTTTAAAGAATGTCCCAACCAGTCTTTGGGCTACACATGCAAATGAGGTACGATTGTTGCTTAGTGCTGAGCCCGTGCACTTTACTTGGAAAAAAAATAAACCATTTCCATCAGTAGCCCAATACCCGCTCTCCAGAGATGCCGAGCGAGGAATTCAACCCATAATAGACTCCCTTTTGCAACAGGGTGTACTAGCTTTTACTTCCTTGCCCTGTACCACTCCAATCTTGCCAGTAAAAAAGGAAGGCAAATTTGACTCAGACGGGAACCAAATCTATAGATTTGTACAAGACCTCAGAGCCATAAACTCTTTTGTAATTCCTCGGCATCCTGTGGTCCCTAATCCAGCTGTCTTCCTGACCTCAATACCTGCTGATGCAGCCTGCTTTACAGTAGTTGACCTCTGCTCAGCTTTCTTTTCAATCCCATTACACCCTGACTCACAATTTCTTTTCACATTTACATTTAAAGGGAGACAATTTACATGGACTCGAATACCTCAGGGATATTGTGAGTCCCCCTCAATATTTTCCCAGGTCCTTAAAGCTGACTTGGATTCTGTAGTCTTTACTCAAAGCTCCACTCTTGTTCAATATGTTGATGACCTTTTACTCTGTAATCCAACTAAGC